>NC_057933.1:81594134-81606634 GCF_018555375.3 Anguilla rostrata | reverse complement strand
GTGTAAAGACAGAAATTGCCAGTGCACCACAGACATGTACTGTTATTTTATAATATTTTCAAGTTCAAAATCCAGTTTAGTATGCCGTTAAAGTGCTTTTCCATATTTTTCCCCAATCATACTCACGCTGCAATATTTATCTCAACATTCACCTCAACATCTGTTGTTAATTCAAGACAACGCAGCCAATCAAGTGATCTCCTCTGAAACATGTGACCTGATTCTTATAACACTGTTACAAGTCAGGATCACGCAGATGTGGAAGAGTCCATGGAAGACACTTTTAGCGTGCTGATGAATATGCAGACCTGCAGGCCCCTGGCCAACCAGCAGGGGTCGCCAGTGTGCAGTGTGACACTATCACCCCAGCCAACTGAAACTCTTCCATCCTTGGGTGAACTTAGAGCCAGTCATGCATCACCTCCTGGGGCTGTCGGCCACAGTCGGCATCGGTGTGCTCCAGAAACGATACCAGGGGGCGGGGCTCAACCGTGCGTTAGAAACAGCACCTTATCAGAGTGGACCACCCAGCAGCCACACCCCTGTGCTGGGTTTTATAACAATTAAAAAAAAATCTTCTTCCACTCTTGCTTTGGAGGAACCGTGTGGTGATTCAGGGCCATCCTGGTACTTTGTCTCGTCGAATATTTGGTGAGGCTTTACTTTAAATGTCCAGTTTTATATTATGGGTCATGTGCTATCGGGAATACAAATACGAATGTGATGTTATTATTTAATATAGTCCTTTGCCTCCTACCACAGCTATGGAATGTCAAGCCTTTGCTTTGAAGAACGCTCAATACTGCTGTGTGGTAAACAATATCGACCGAAGGCGTGCATCGACAGTCCCTGGTGTCTCATAAGAGTGCACTCATTATCACACACAAATATACCTATTAGAAACATCAAGCCTACCAAGTACTGATTTTGTGTAAATCTGCAGTACATTGTTAAATTGCCAGAAAGATACATGTGGTAGCAGTGGCGCAGGAGAGATTTTTGAAGTGGGGGGGGGACCAAACTATGAGCGAAAGAAAGGTCTCAACTTTTAAGCTTATACAACTACCCCGATCCGGGGGGATGGATAGGGGTCCCTATGAAACTGGGGGGGGGACGTATCCCCCCCGTCCCCCCCGCCATCTGCGCCCCTGTGTGGTAGGTATCGCTCGAGATGACTGCTATCATAATTATTACAGTTTTTGTACTTTTTTATTTATTTATTTATTTTTAATCAAGCTTTTTGGATTATCAGTTTCAAGATACCAAAAATGATAAAACAAAATATGGCTCCGAGCCTAATCTGATGCTATTCCCATAGAAGGGATTTCTCTGGGATTCTTCTGGAAATTAAGAGATTTGTGTAATAACACAAGCTGGTACGTCTAACTGGGTGGACAATCGATTTAGGGGCAATAACTTATTACAGTATTATTATCGCAATCAATTTTTATTCAATAAACGTTTAAATGGTTGGGTTTTATTGCCTTTATATTTTATGAGCCACTTGTATCCAGAGCACCTTAGACTGTTACCTAGTGTCCATTCATAGGGCTGGATGTATACTGAAACAATTCAAGTTAAGTATTTTGCTCAAGGGCACAACAGCAATGCCATCTCTGGACCTACAATCTTTGGGTTACAGGCCCAATTCCCAAGCCATTATATTGCAACGCCCGTCCAATAAAGAGCTACTTCTCGGCCATTTTAGCAGAGTGACTTACAGATTTGTTTGACACTTTTACGGCTGGTAATTCAGTGAAACAGTTCAGCCTAAGTACTTTGCTCAAGGGTACAACGCCAATGACTTGGATGGGAATAAAACCCATGACTTTTCAGTAGCAAGACCAGTTCTATAACCATCATGCTAATAGTTTAGGATAACAATTTTTTTTTATAATGCTTTTTATAATACACAGACAAAGATCCTTTCGGTAATGACCTCGGCAGATGTTTTAACCGGGGTCTTTCATTTAAGCCTATATTTGATTTAGCATACGGTCATCAAAATGCATCACGCACTGTAGATAGAACAATCAATGTAAACACACACGAATGTATGAGCTTAATATCTTTTAATGTGACTTCGACTGAATTAATAATTTACCAAAATGATATGCCTGTTTTTCAGTCCTTCGCTTGCTGTTAAGTTCGTGACCATCAAGTCATCATATAATGTAGGTACACAATAAAATGTCCGGTATTTATGTTTATACGAGTCCAATAAAGACCACATGTACACTGTAAGTTAATTTAACACTGAATGTTTTACTGTGTGGTTTGAGTGGGGGAAGTTTCATCTCATCTTTTCAAATCTAAGTGCAAATCTAATTGTACACAGTATTTCGATGTACTGGTGACTGATCTCCCATCTTCAGCCAGACATCCAATGTATTTTTGTATTTTCTACATTAAAAACAATATTAATCTTAATTCAAATGGAGAAGCTATTTCAGTCATCCAATTTCGCATTGTTTGGAAAAGTCACAGCAAGAAAAATAACCTGCACGAAGCGCCAGAACCACCTTTCTGTCTTTATTTTTCTGTGGAGAAGAGGGAAATTTACTGTGTCATAATGCGAGTTGAAATGCTACACAACCATTAGGCCTTATCACAAACATACTCCGTCTCAATTTGCTTATCTTCTATTTTCGATATTTCTCGTCAGTTCTTCCATTCGTTAAAAACATTTCACTATCTTCACTATCCTTATCTTTTGTCTCCGCTGTTAATTTGGTTATGATATATTCGTCACCGCGAGTAAGAGGAAAGGATATTTTAAAAAACGAATTCGCCGGTAACCTGCGCACGTAAGTCATGAATTATGTATGCCATCTGAACGAAAGCCCCGCGAGCTTAATTAGCAACGGCAGCAGGAGCAGGAGGGAGGATCGATCACACGACATAAGAGCACTGGAGAACGCGGGGATAAGAGAGAGGGAGGGGGGGTTGTACAACTTCCCCTCACATCTGCGCCAAAAGAACAGACGTTTCGTAAATTGATACCTGTGGACTGAGTAGGCCTGTCTGCATTCGTGGGGGGTGGGGGGTGGGGGGGTGGGGGGGTTAAAAGTGTGAACAAGAAAAGAAAAATCCTTTAAATTCGGATTGGGTTGCATCATCATCAAGACAAAACCTGTCTGTGAAACGTGTTAGAGATCCACTATCATTCATTCATTCAGTCATTCATTCTCTTTGTTCATTCTTATGAATGCCCAGGCCAGTTAAGTTATTTGAGGTGTAAGGCTATTACATTTTGGAAATAAATGTGTCTCCTTTGCACATTTCACATACATCACCTGACACCTAGCTTCCTTTCGTATCTCCATCTGTGTGAATCCCTTTTGCGTTTTCCTTGGTTGAGAGTTCAAATTTTAATACACGCATTGCTTGAAGGAGGTTTTCACATTCAGCAAACCTGACGTTAATCAGCGTTTGAAAGCACTGCCAGAAGAGCCTTGGGGACTTCCGTAAAACAAAGAAATACTTTTTCTCGTCTTTGATGATGGCGTCCCAATCTTAAGACACTCCTGGTGCTCTTCCTTAGTTTAATATTCAATTTTGAGTAATTTAGTGAGGAAATGTGTTAGTAAATTTACTAAATTAAGATAGAGGCATTTTGTCAACATTTATTTAAAAGAGGTTCAACGTTAAAAGAGGACTAGCACAGAGTCTTCACAGCTAATTAAACAATAAACCACCGTCGGGAATCGATTCCAGGCCAAGTAAAAGGGGCCTTCCTGTTTATGCCGTCTTCAATGAGGCTCACCTGGCTCTTAAATGGTGCGTTTTCCCCAAAGGCTGTGTGTGTTTATTGGCATATGTAAATAATCTCCCTCTCTCATAAGCTTTAATGAAACTTTGATGATGCAATCTGTTCCCTAGAGGGGGAAAAAATGACCTAATTTTTTAAAAAGATTTGTTTTTACATTTTGATTGTTTTTTTCCCCCGGTCATTTATTGTGAAGGCCTCCTGTATGGGTCTGTTACAGCTCTTTTGCACACACAGACTAGTCATGGAAACGCAATTAGTTACTTTATTTGTTTTATTATAAAACCAGCCAACACTGCCTTGTGCCATACTACACACACATACACACACACACATGTACACACAAGCACATACACACACACACTACATACACACATACACAAACATTTTTGGCTCCTCTGTATTTCTTGCAAGCGTAGATTTTTTTGTTTTGTTTTGTTGGCCGATTGTTTCAGTGCTGCTTCGCTGTGGTAAGGGTGCTAATTCACTCCCGATTTTACCGCTCACTCCAGCATTGTGTCGTGCAAAGACATCCAATATCACAGCTTCTTATACGTTCCCCTGAAACACAGTCAGTGTGATTGATTCGTTCAATGCGTTCCGTCAGCGTTCGTTGAAAAACACAGCGTATTTAAGCATCGCTGAGAAGGTTTCATGAATAAAATGAGCCTGGCACAGATGGCCTAAATGTTCCCCGTGGAAGCTCAACTGTGCGAGCCTCTGTTGCCTGTGCTGGCAGCCCAGGTCAATAGTCTTGGCTGGCAACAGTCCTCCTGCCAGTGGTTCTGAGCTCTGGGGTCACAAAGGTCTCGTGGCCAGCATGCTCTGAAAAGCAAGTTTCGCACGAAGATACTTTGCTTAAACCATCCACTGCTTATTCCGGTGGATTCCAACACCTAGTCTTGGGGAATACCCCTGTGTCAGGGATCATCACCTCTGGCCCTCAAATCCAAATCCAGCCCTGGTTTTCTTTTCTCCTGGGTAATTAGTGCTACTGATTGGCCAGACTGTCTTCACACCTGACTCCCAGGCAACGGGAGGGTGGAAAACCAGCAGTTCTTGGCCCTCGAGGACCACGAGTTGCTGATCCCTGCCCTATGTGTCAATTAGTAATGTTTGTTTTACTGTAGCAGGGGCATCCCATTGAGGGCAATTCTCTTTCACAAGGGTGATACAGTACAATACAATACAAAACAATATAAAACAAGAAACAAAAAATCTGCATACTAAGATCATTATTACTTATTCTTATCAAACGTGTTATACTCATAACATGTGTTGTTATTTGTAAAATATTCACTGGTTTTGGTTAAACCACTTTCTTAAGTGTTAGTGCATCACTTTGCGCTTAACACAGGTCTGGAACATTGCCGTTTATTTTGTCTTTGAACTCTTCATTTTCCACAAATGGTCTTAGTGTCAATGAGCAGACGTCCGCTCCCAGCATTCACGACTTCAAGGATTTCCGCTGTGGCGCTATCAGTAAATCAATTCTAAACGTAGCATCTTTCAAACGGGTCAATTCACCACCGCATGTCACTGAACGTAAAAGAATGAGGTGCTAATGCTCCTGCAGTACATTGTGCTTATGTTCCCACAGTAGCTGAAGTAAAACAATTAATGTAGTTAGCATTAACAATTATCAATACTTTATTGACTAAATAATTCATTAATGACCTTCATATGAACGTCGGGCGAGGCTTTTTGCCTGTTCTTCTTTTGGAAGCTCTTATTTTGTTCAAGAAAAAATCTTTGTTTTGTCCCTAGTTTCGTGTAGCAGAAGTGCATGCTTCTGTCCATAAGATTTTATTTTGAAAAGACATTTTTGAAATGTGTGTGTACTAGTTCACTGAAGACCTGAATTAAAGCCCAACAGTTTGATTCTTTAAATCTCCTGAATAAATACATTATTTAGTATGTGTTTCTCACATGGAAAATGCTCTCATTTCATGTTATGAGCAGCAGAGCAGACCACTTTATAAGATGCAGCAGTGCATTCTGGGATGACAGTTTTTACATGTCAAAGGTTCACTTCACAGTCTTCCGGATGAGAATGCTCCATCCCTCATGTCTTCGTGGTCTGAAATATAGGGGTTTGTCAATCTCACTGGGTGAATTGGAGTGAACCTTTTAGCTTAATAAACAAAGACACACAAGGTCCCAAAGCACAGAGACATCAGTGGTTCTCTCTTCTCAAAAATTCAATACGATTTGCTGTTCATCGTCATATTAGTGTGAACAAATTTTGCAAGATGGTGAGTTGCTGGGTAAATTCTTGTCAGTCTATTATGCTTTGATGCTCTGACAGAAAGCATCGTGTTGTGTCTGAGAATTAAAAAAAAAAAGAAAAGCAAATGGTTTTCACACTTTTATGTGAGAGAGCCAACCTGGATAATTTCATAACATCACAGTATTGATGGGCACATGCAGTACTTTCAAGGTAAGGAACAAAATGTCACATTAAAATAAAAGGTTCCCATTGGGTAATTAATTCTGTAAGTGGCTGGCTGGTGTACCCACTAACCAATATTCACCATACACTGGACCACAGGGACTAAGCCACACATTCAGTCAGATATTGGCAGTTTCTGATGGATGTGCTCTCTGACTTCTACATGATTCATAACAGGAGATGTGGTAGTGAGTACACCAGACATGCAGTCTCCAAATGCATTATGGTGCTTTTTGTGCTATTCGATTTTGAATGGGAGACAATTAAGGGAATGAACTATGAAAACAGAAAGAAAGAAAGAAAGAAAGAAAGAAAGAAAGGTGAACTAATTTCTTTGGTCAACAAGTCAAAATATATCAGTGTATCCTGTTTTTTTTTGTTGTTGATCAAATTTGTTGTTTCACATCATTAATGTGTTTACAGAGTACATAACCCCCCTGCCCCCAATCTGTACCCCCCCCCCCCCCCCCCACACACACACACGGTTCCCTGAACGTTCTCAGAGTTAAATCAACTCAGAGTTTTTATGAGGCCATGTGTACCTCTATTAGAGTTTGAAGGACTTTATCAGGCCTGGTTTTACATTGATCCTTATTCTGTACCACATTATATATGTATGAATATTTCCATTGTCTGAAGGTCTGACTCTCGGTTGTTTTTGTCCTCTGATGTAACCACGCCTCTGAGAATTAAGAAGCTACACAGGATTTAATAAAAGAAAAAAAAAAGGCAGAAGTTTCGTTCTACCAAACTAAATCTGGATTCCTTCATCCAGTGTTTCAGCTTTATGGTCAGACTTGATCGCACTTCAGCACCAATTCAGCACTTGGTTGCAGATCATAGCAGTTCAATGGCAGCCTTAAGACTGTGACCCATAGATATCACCGGACACTGGATATCTTCCCTGGTGATGCTCTGTTAGGCCAGTACTACAGCCATCTTCAGTTCCTGGTTGTTTCTGGGGCGTTTTGCCCCCAGTCCTGTCAAATGAAACGCGTGTTCAGTTGGATTCAGGATGGGTAATTGACCAAGCCAAGAACTTTCCACAAAAGAAAACTCCTTGGTTGCTTTAGCATTATGTTTGGCGTCATTGTGCTGCCGCTGCCATCCAATGAGTTGTGAGGCATTTGGTTGGATCTGAACAGGTAAGATGTTTCCCTACACTTCCGAAAAATAAAATCGCCACGGTTCTGGTTCTGTTGCTGTCATTTGTGCGCGATTGCTGTGGGGCAGATTTGTAGGTAGCCTTCGAGAAGAGAGAAAGGAGCGGGGTCACAATTCGGTGTCAAGGTGCAGGCGCGCGCATGATGCAACGTTTAGTATTAGCTTGTATTTTTAGCTTCGCTCTTAATGTAGGTGTGAGGAAAGAAACCTAGCACGCTCTGCAGTCACTGGTACCCAGGGGAAGTGCGCGTTCATCAAGCGTGCAGCTAAGGCGATAGTTCTCCGTACCCGGCACAAAAAAAGAAAACGAAGGACAGACAACGGCGCGCTAGACAGAAGTGGGGGGAGGGGACCGTGGAGGAATTGGAAATACGCGTTAGCTCGTGCCTGAGCTCCTCGCGTCTGGCTCTCTCGCTCCCTCTCTTTCTTCCCACATTTGCACGGTGAGGTTTGAGGCTAAACGAACCCACGCTTATCTGATGATTGCATTTACCACTTTGAATCTGTTCGATTTGGGACTCTTTCACTCACTGTATGGGCGTCTTACTTTGGAAAGAAAGAGGCGCGAAAATAGCTGTGGACTTTTTTTTGAGCTTCCAAATGACGGATAATTCTGAGGCAATTGGCGTCCCATTGTAAACTCGTAGAACACAAGTCGCGCGATTGCAGTTTTCAGTTAACGTCGCGCAGCAAATTCAACAGAAGTGGTTTCGAACACTACATAACCAGGACTGTCTTGTTATTTCACAGTTGTACTTTTAAATAGTAACTTTGTTGACTAAGGGGAGGAACCAGGCGCGTGGATACATTTTGCTGGTGCGGTCCAACCCTGGTTTTCATGCGCCTCCCTTCGAGTGAGCTGTTGTTGGGAGATTTCACACGACTCCTCGCTGTAGTCATCTGTCTGACGAAACAACCCCCCATCCGATACAATAAAGGTGAGCAACTCCCTTTATTCCGTTTTCTCTTTTGTGTGCGTATTACAGGGAAACATTTGCATGCTTCCCATCTGCACGTGCCACGTTTTAGCAAGTAATTGCACCGTGCGTGAAGTAGCCTACAGCCTTGTGTTCATATGGAGAACAAATCGGCTTCTCGCATAGATTATTCGCATATTGTGACGGTCATATCTGTTTTAAAAAGAATCTATTGTGTAGCATACAGATTGTGAAATATGTGAATGACACCTTGCCGACCGGGTTCATGTGAAATTCAGAAAATATCGGAAACAGAAGTTTTAGATAAGTAGCCTAATGATAACGCACACAATGTGTTGTGGGACATTTGTCTCTGGGACCCAAAGCTGCTTTCAGCTAACTTATAACCAGGTCTCAAGGATAATCGGAAAACATTCCTTTTTGCGGCTGTCTTCCTGTCTGTGTTTTTTTAGAGGGTTATCGACCACCATTGAGCTGATGTACTGTACATGGATATCATAAATGTGCGCGTGTAGGAAATGTCTGGACATAGAAACGGACTAATGGGATGTTAAAATTATAATTGCATAACTATCGTTACACACGTCTGCGTATGTCGTTTTGACATGGCACAACAGAAGGATCCTAAGGGGTCTCGAGGGAGTCACTGATTGAAAGAGGAGAAATTTAAGATTCGTACGCTATCCCTCAGCGTTTCCCTCCTCTCATTTAGGCTACCCTATGTTTTATCGTTTCCTCTGCCTCGTCTGAATAGGCCGTCATAATTGGCACCAATAATTATTTTATGTGAGTATATATTTATCTTAATAAAGTATTGATGAATAAAATTGGAACTGACGCATATTACTGTTGTTTCCATTGTTTTATTTGTTTATTTATATAATGGTGTCAGCGCACTTGATGCGCGTCGATGTGCCTTGGGAATCAATCGTGTCGGTTGGATTTATGAATGAAGCGCGAGCACGTCTGATATACAGCCGTATAGGCTTCAAAACCACGAAAACCCATGTATAATACACGCGAACAGACATTGCGCGAGGTGGAGCAGTTGTGGCAGAGAAGTAGGGTACTTTTGTCAACGGATTCCGTCAGCTGAAGTCAAGGCAATTTTGTCCTGGCTATTTTGACAGTTCTCGCCGTGTCTCATTGTGTATAGTTTCGTTTTGTAGTTGTTTGAATTATTGATAATTAGACAAACCAGAATAGAGGATTTGAGAATTGCGAGAGCGCTGCGTGAACGGTCCTGACCGCTCTTTGTCATCCACGGTGTTTGTGTTAAATAAATTATAATCCCAGAAGTGACAGTCAACGGCAATCTCGCCGGAGGCTGTTTGTGTTCGAGAAGCTGCGTTATCCATTCCAATTCTTTATAAAGCCCGTGGTCTCTCTATTTCGCTTGATTTCTCTCCATTCAAAACACATTATTTATTGCTCCATACATTTGTACTGCTTGAAGTAATGAAATTTGAAAGGCAAGAGGTCCCAGGATAATGCGATTGGATACGTTGAAGTCTTGATGAAATAGGACTGTAAGGCGTTGGAAATTCCATTATGAATTAAAACACCGCCGGGGGGTTTAATATGCATTGTTCAGCTAACATTTAAGTAACCGTCTGCAGCCTGCTATAATTATACCGTTTCCAAAGGTCAGGAAGATGTTACAATACGCTCTAACGGAATTCACAATAATTCACTTCACTGGTTGTGGTTTCTTCAGAATACAGTAGCATCCGAACAAGCATGAATAAAATCAAATCCTTATGACGACACAATGAAGCAATTTTCACGATGAATTTGGTTTCGTAGAATCATCGTAAATCATTTTTACCTCAGGGTTTTCGTCTATATTTGATATACACGGTTTAATCTCTGTTGCATAGCGCCTACAGCCTCTGGGTAATAGAACGCTCGAAGAGCTTCTATTGTCGTTGTCTTGATGTTTATTTACATCTCTATTAAACACCATTCAGGGCACGTGCACAGTAAAACTGTCCAGTGCTAATTCAACTCTTACAGCGTTAATTCAGCTCTTCACAAATAGCATTTGTTATCTATCAGATGTTATCTGTTAAGAGTTGAAGTAACAATGTTGGAGTTGAGTTAACACTTGACGTTTTACTGTGTATATAATTGGCGAGTCTCGTTATTCCGAGTAGAGATGGGAACAGGCCACCGCTAATTTCTTTAACGCCCCCTCGCTATGTAGGGTCGTCTGAACAAAATGACCATTACCATAGCCAAGTCAGACACAAAACCGTAGAGTTGAAGTGGGAGTTCCCTTGTATGGCAGGCTAGCCTGCGTGCGATTGGAATTATTGGAATTGTACTGCAATAGCATCCCTCGAATTCAAGTAAAAATGATAAAATAACGTCGTAGATTAAAATAAGAATTATTACTGTAGTTACTGGTAGCCTCCTACTTTTGAAACGTTTGCTAAGTGCCTGCTCTTAATACGTCGTACGATCGCACGCGGTTTTCTCTTGCGCTGTCCATGGTCCTGAAGGCTCTGATTTTTCGTGGCGTACTGAAGGTGAGATGATGTCATCATCACGATGCTGTTAATTTCTGAAAACACTACGCCGACACATGTCCACGTCCCGATAATCCTTTTAACTTTACCCTGGCCGCAAACATGATACGCCCTGCAGTTTTCCTTCTCTTGTCCGCAAATACGTGAAACTATTTAATCGCAAAACTCCAGTCCACTGGCTGCCCTCGGTCCATTGGATTCATTTAAGTGGAACCAATAAGGTGGGGGTTGGGAGCGGGGTAAGGGTGGCTGATGAGGTGGGGGTTGTTGGGTACCAGGGGAGTACTACGACTTAACAACGGCAGGGGATAATTAAATATACAGAGCTGTTCCTATATCGCTCATGTTCATGTATTTCTAAATCGTGGGCGACGCTGTTAAAAAGCAAAAAGCCGGTTGAGCGGCAGGATGCCCGTGAGAGACCAAGGCACGCGCTCCATTATCAACCACACTCAACGGCTGCAGAGTACTTTGCGTTGGTGTTAGGGGAGATGAGAGAACGGTACGGAGGTGGTGTCATCTCGCTGTAAATTACGTCCCAAATTGTATTTGAGGGTCGCTTTATTGACCTTATTGAAACGCAATAACAGTGCGGAGAGATGTGTTATTTTTATTTTAACGAGTCTGTGAATGTTAATGTAAAAAAGCAATTCCATTGTGACTGAGAAATGGAATCACATTTTAATCGCATATTCTTCTTCTTCTTCTTCGTCTTAATAATAATAATAATAATAATAATAATAACAACAATAATAATTTCTAGAAATAACGTTATGTCCACATAACAACACAATATTGTATAGGCTGGTGTAAAACACGAGAAGAGATTCGTTGGACGCTGAGGCCTGTCACATTTTGTCCGAGTCAATCTGCCGCCTCGAGCCTTTTTCTCAAACCGTATGTCCTGACCCGTTTGTCTCGAGCGCACCTGGAGTTCTCACTTACAGCAGTCAAGAGTTCTGGAGGCCACGCGGCCATGGCATTTACGTCAGCGTCAGTTGCGTTGCGTAGACGGAGAGACGGAGATCTTGGCAGAGATAAGCAATGCCAGATTAGATAGAAATTATGGGTTTCTTCGGAGGATGACGATTTTGCTTACTGTTTTTCATTTTGCAGCAATGAAGAGATGAAAGAAGGCACTGTCCTATGATAAGAAACAGTCCTAATAATGCTATAAATGTGTACAAGTGTCAACAGCATTATGCATTTTCATGACCAGGTTTTAAAAAAAAATCCTTTCTGAGAAGCGTATGGAGTACAACAACCGAGTTCACTGAGCTTGCATCCACCTATTAATCATTGCAGTCCTTGTATTGATATTATAGGGGACTCCATTAAAGACAGGACTATAATTAAACCCCAGGAACAATGGAATCTATACATCTTCCCAGGGGGTCCAGTCCCCTCCCCTCCCCTCCCAACCCCCCCCCCCCCCCAAGCGAAGAATTCACCTTTTGTTCCCTGAGAGAAAAGTCACGTTTTAAAGAACCCTGTCAAAAAAACTCCACATGTTCTTTTCCAACCAGACGCCAACTGCAAAATACTGTACCTGTGTAGTGGAGGAGAGAGGTCTGGGCAGGCCTCTTGTGTGCTTAATGCAAAAACAAAAAACAAAAAACAAAAAAAAAACATTACCCTGTGAAGCC
>NC_057933.1:81401634-81589134 GCF_018555375.3 Anguilla rostrata | reverse complement strand
TTTCTTTACTTCTCTCTCCCCTTCTCCCCTTCTCTCCTTCTCTCTCTCCTCTCTCCTTCTCTCCTCCTCTGTTTCTCTTCACTCTCTCCTCTTTCTGTCCTTCTATCCTGCCTCTCTGTCTTTACTTCTCTCTCCCCTTCTCTCCTTCTCTCTCTCCTCGCTCTCTTTCTCCCCCCCTCTGTTTTTTCTTTCCACCCCCCCCCCCCCACAGGTACACTGTCATTTTGCGTGCGTCCAGCCTCTCTGACCCCTCCTTCCCCGCCAGCTTCTCATTGGCTGATCTCTGCCCTCCCAGCGAGCACTGCCCGCCCCCGTCTGCCTCCACACCCCGCGTCCCGCCGGGCTGTCGCCCGCTAATGCCCATTCGCGCGTTGGCCAAGGTGCCCGCGCCCGTCTGTCACATCCCGTCTGCGCGCTAGACCGCGCTACGGGGGCGGGGCGGGGCGGGGAGGTTTGGGATTCAGGCACGCGCCCCCTGTGCCAGGAACGAGCCGGGACCGGTCCGTGACCCGCTACACTCTCAGAAATAAAGGTACACAAGGGTGCAAATTCTGTACAAGTACAAAACCGTACGTCTAAAGGCACTAGTGACAAGCGATTGCACCTTTCTAGGTACTGAATGGTACCTTTTTTTCTGAGAGTGTATTACTGACCTTCAAATGACATCGTCAGCCGTCCGAGCTCTGGAGAAGCCTACGCCTGCTTCTGGTCGCAGAAGCAGATGCAGAAAAGCATAACTGTGTTTCTGTAGATTATCCACTCACACGCTCTCTGTACTGTTTTTGGGAGCCAGGGTGAGGAGGCTTCACCTGCTGCCCTTCAGTCCTGTACAGAAATGCTAAAGCAAATGAACGCATTTCTCCAGGTCAACAGTGGATAGCAGCAGAGAGGTGTACCCTGGCCATGGGGTTGGCATTTGGAATAGCGTTCAGAATTATCATTTATCATTGCATTTAGGAGAGCAACAGAGGCAACAAATACAGTCTGTGTTGTCTAAATCTGAGTGTATTACACAGCAGTACTGGTGAATTAAAGTAAGGCCTGCATGTGATGCCTTGTTGAACACTGTGTAATTAAGTGAGATTGGTGCAGATCGGGGTTTAGTTGTGCCTGAGTGTCAGCTCTCCATCCCCCCCGCCCAACCCACCCCCCCGCTGGTCCGGACGGCAGCAGTCCCAGCTCAAGACTCTGATCTGCATCTCTCAGAGCCCACCACTAGAATTGCCTCTGCACAGCGATTGGCCCCGACAACCTGCCAACTCAACGGAAATTCATAGCCCCACATCACCACACACACACATCGCGTGGGCCACACACACACACGTTGACACACACCGCACACACACCACGACACACTGTATGCAGCACACACACACACACACACACACACACACTCGCATATGCACACACAATCACACACACACACACACACACACACACATACGCGTGCGCGCACACACACACACACACACACACGTATGCACACACACACACACTCACACACAGGCGTATGCACACAGACACACACACACGTATATGCACACACACACGCGCGTATGCACACACACACACACATACACACACACACGCACATGCACACACACACACGCGCGCGTATGCACACACTCACACACAGGCGTATGCACACAGACACACACACACGTGTATGCACACACACACGCACGTATGCACACACACACACATACATACGCATGCGTGTGCACACACACGCGTATGTACACACACACACATGTGTATGCACACACACACACACGCGTATGCACACACACATGTGTATGTACACACATACACACACACACACACGTATGCACACACACACAAACACACACACGTGTATATACACACATATACGTACACATATGCACACAGATACGCACACATGCACTCATACACATATGCACACATATACGCACACATGCACTCATACACATATGCACACATATGCACACAGACACAGGTGCACACACAGACAGGCATACAATGAATGTGCAGTTTGAGTTTTACTGGCAATATCATCCCTGTACACATTTTTCTTTTTCTTTTTCTTTTTTGCCATCAACACTATTTTGCCTAATTTGTACGATGACCAGGCAGAGAGGTTTAAAATATATAAGGATTAACAGCCTCGCGAAAAAAAGTCCTGCTTTTCATTTGCGTGATATGCCGAGTGTTGTCTCCTTCCTCTTCACCCTTCCTTTATTCTGCTCACCTTGTGTGGCCTCATTTGTACTTGTTTTATCCTACAACAGGAATCCAACACAGTTTGGCAAAGACAAAGAAAAGAGAAGCTATTTATGTCAATGAGAAAGATTCATTTATTTATTTATTTTAAGATTTGTTTCCCAAAATCACACTGTGTTCAGTTGTGCTGGAAAGGGGGGGGGGGGAGATACTGAGGAGATGAAGAGACTCACCTTTGGAAAGAGCACAAAGGGGAGGGCTTGGAGGAATTAGCGCTCGGCGCTAATGAATCACTGTGGGCACCTGTTATCAGTTGTGGTAAAATGCCTCTGGAGGAGATTGATGGCTGAAGTTAAGCTGGCTGTTGAACTGCGGATAACCGACGCATGGAGCTGGGTGGGGTGGGGGGGGAGGCGGGGGGGGGGGGGGCTGTGAGGAATGCTTAATCTGGCTGTCTGGATAGCGAGGCCTCAGGTTCAGAACGATCGCGCAATTAATGGGTGGGGGTGGTGGGGTGGGGGTAGGGGGGCTGCTTGTGCAGAAAGTGCTCGTTCGTCTTGTCCCCCCCCCCACCCCCACCCCCACCCGACCCCGGTACTGTTTAGAGTGGAGCTGAGCGGTGTCAGATGCAAGGTGTCTCCTGGCGGGGGTGGGGGGGGTGGGAATAAGACGACGAACACAAAGGTGAAGCTGGACTCATGGCCGAGGGGGTGGGGGGGGGGGCGGTTAGAGAAACGTCCCAAGAGACACAGCTCAACATGCAGAGACAAAAAGAGCAGAAACTAACAAAGAACAAGACTCACACCTGATGTATTGCTCCAAAAATTTAAGCTCTAATCCAACTATAGTGCTAATGTTTCACTAACGTTTCAGCCAACCAAGCCTTCAGGCTTAACGCTATTGTCGGTCTAAATAATAGAATAGAGTACAATACTTTGTTTTTGTTGATTTCTTGTTCAAATGTGAAAACATTGGTTCCTTGAAAAGTAAAACGCCTGATTTATAGGAGGGGTTTCCTCCTCTGTAATCGTTGCTCGTTATTGTTTTTCCTGTAACAAATGTAAAACAACTGCCTGTGGATGCTGGTAAATGCAGAAGTACGTGGTACGCTGCAGCCAATGGGCGTTGGTGTGTGCACATAGTAAAACGGCCATTCATCCACATCCAGGTGTGCTTAGGAAGTCCTGTTTTACGCGATCTAAGCTTACGCTCTGTACCCGTTTTCAGCGTTCAGTTCCTGTTCCGATGTGAGTTTGCCTCGTTTCTCCCCCCTCGCCTCCTCTCTCAGACCGGCCGGAGACCGTCGCTGTGGCCCCGGGCTTCTAGGCCATGAGCAGCTTCCCGGGCAGGATGGGGCAAGACGTGGAGAAACAGGGCCACAAGCTGCCCAAGCAGCACTGGAGCGACCCGAAGGACAAGGTGACCTGCGCTCCTCCTCTGCTCCTCATTCACGCCCGAGCCCCCAGTCTTTCAGCTCTCTGTACTCGTGTTTAGGTGTACGTGCCGCGTTTTTTTGTTTTGTTTGTTCTTTTGCAAACGAAGGACCTAATTTCCGCGCCTGAATTCTCTCGCTTTTCTTCTCTCTGTCGTTCCTGTTTAGTGTCTGTAACCTCATCTCTCTCTCTCTCTCTCTCTCTCTCTGCTTTGATTTCTTTGCCTGCTCCCCACCCCCCCAAAACGCCTGTGCAGGTGCCCACAGACCGAACCATGGTGGTGGGGGGTAAGGGGAGGGGCGGGGCCAACCGCGCCGAGACCCCCGGAGGCGTGGCCAAGAAGCGGCGGCAGCGCTACGTGGAGAAGGACGGCAAGTGCAACGTCCACCACGGCAACGTGCGGGAGACGTACCGCTACCTGACCGACATCTTCACCACGCTGGTGGACCTCAAGTGGCGCTTCAACCTGCTGGTCTTCACGCTGGTCTACACCACCACCTGGGTCTTCTTCGGCCTGATCTGGTGGCTCATCGCCTACATCCGCGGGGACCTGGAGCACGCCGACGACGGCGACTGGACGCCCTGCGTCAACAACCTCAACGGCTTCGTCTCGGCCTTCCTCTTCTCCATCGAGACGGAGACCACCATCGGCTACGGCTACCGCGTCATCACGGACAAGTGCCCCGAGGGCATCATCCTGCTGCTGGTGCAGGCCATCCTGGGCTCCATCGTCAACGCCTTCATGGTGGGCTGCATGTTCGTCAAGATCTCGCAGCCCAAGAAGCGGGCGGAGACGCTGATGTTCTCCCACAAGGCGGTGGTGTCGCTGCGGGACGGGAAGCTGTGCCTGATGTTCCGGGTGGGCGACCTGCGCAGCTCGCACATCGTGGAGGCGTCCATCCGGGCCAAGCTCATCCGCTCCAAGCAGACCAAGGAGGGCGAGTTCATCCCGCTCAACCAGACCGACATCAACGTGGGCTTCGACACGGGCGACGACCGCCTCTTCCTGGTCTCGCCCCTCATCATCTGCCACGAGTTCGGCGAGGGCAGCCCCTTCTGGGAGATCTCCCAGGCCCAGCTGGCTCGGGAGGAGTTCGAGATCGTGGTCATCCTGGAGGGGATGGTCGAGGCCACGGGTGAGTTTTTTGGGAACGGGGTACGGCGGCGTAAGTTGAAGGGGGAGGGTGTGCTGTGGGTGTCGAACCACAGCTGCACCGCGTGAAAACGGATAGGATTAGACCGCTCGGCTATTAGACCAGCAGTCCCCGACGAAGGGAACCGATCGACCTTTTGTGGCTTGTGCGTTTGGTGATGTCACATCCTGCGGTGTCACAGACTTTCACATGCTAGTTCACAGCTCCCCTCACAGTCACACATGCAGTAGTGAGAGACAGGCTTCGTTTTTTAAGGTGTTAAATGTGTGTTTTTTACACATTTCAGAAGTGTGTTTTTTTTTTTTTTTTCTCAACGAAGGGCAGCAGTCGCCAAACTCTCCAAATTTGCACGTAATCGTAGCGTCACACGCTAATCTCCCTAGCCGCTAAACGCTAAACCTGGCCGGCACGCCTGTGTTTGTGTGCCTTCTCATGCTGGCAGAGACGGAGAATGAAAACAGCGAATTAAAAAGAATAATAATAATAATACTGCTACCGTGCTAATTATACGGACCGGGGGGAAAAAAAAGAGAATTGATATCAATGAATAATTTCCCCGGTAATTCCAGGTGTTAAAGAGCCCCCAGTTCCCCCCTTCTGTCACAACATCCGGTTGTCAGCCGCGATCGCGAGGGGTCTCTCAGGATCCCGCTAATTGACAGCCGGTGTGAATACACGTGCCGAGAGGTGCAATCAAGCCCCGCTAATTGCCCCCGCGTTGTTCCCTGCGCGAATACAGCCTGTTACCGCCTGTCTTGTTCGCGTATAAGCGAGGCTCTCCGGAGGCGGCTGTTTGCGGACGAAGCGGTCTGCCGATAGAGCGGCATCGGGGAAATTAAGGAAGGGGAGCCAGGCAGGGGTAAGGGGAGGGAAGGCCGTAGGATATCCCGACTGGATGTTCCCCTTCCTGCTTTCAGGCTGTAACGGTAAGCCGGGGGCTGCGGTCTGAGTGCTCAGGTCTGTCCGGCTTTGACTTTCCGCTGAACGCTTTTTTTTTTTTTTAAAGAGGTGGAACGTGCCCAGCGCAAAACGCAACCGAAAGAAAATCCCCATGAAAAATAATGCAGGAAGATATGGGGAAAATATGACTTTAAAAAGATATAAACCAAGGAGAAACATAGCAGAACAAACATGCGGTTAGGGCTGGAGCTGGTGCTGGTTCGGCCCCGGAAGTGACTTTGGATCGCTTGCCTGAATCGCTGGTCACCGTTGGTCTCTGTGGGATCCTTCGCAAAAAAAACACCCGCTGCTCTAAAAAAAAAAAAAAGATGTCACTCGATGTGCTGTCTCCATAGGAATCGGAATTTGCGATGTGTGGAGTCCTTTGTTAACGCACATCCTGTCGGAGCTTTGCTTTGTTAGCGAGAATCGCGGGGTCTCCCGGGGTCTCAGTAGCTGCGGGCGGATGCGACTCGACGTTCTTGCGAGATCTGCAATTACACAGCACTAATTACTCCTGCACTGTCCTCTGGGCTGATTAAGGTTATTGTTTTTTTTCTGCATAGTTACCTCAAGTGCGGCCTATTTTCTTTCTTTAAAGCCCACCGGTCTGAAGCACTGAGAATATCCTACATCAGACACAAAACTGTCGGGGCCAATCAAAAACAAACCGTAAAACTGAAATGATATTTGAAGATCCTGAAGATTTTACATTCACCAACATTTTGTTTCAGAGCAACAATAGCTACTGATTTCAGCTAGGAGCGAGCACACTTTACACATGCGCGCACACACAGAAACACACGCACACACACACAGACATACACACACGCACGCACACACAAACACACACACACACACACTCACACACACGTACACATGCGCACACACACACAGACATACACACACGCACGCACACACAAACACACACGCACACACACGTACACACACACACAAACACACACATACGCGCACACACCAACACACACACACACACACACACACGTACGCATGCGCACACACACAGACATACACACACACACACGCCCGGGCAGAAACGTATCATGATTGTGAGGAAACTGGGTTTGTGATTCTGAAGTTGTAATAGGTTTGATTCCCACGGGGTCCTGCTATTGTACTGTTGTACTCTTGCATAAGGGACTTCAGCAGTACCCAGCCGTGCAAATGGACTGCATGTAAAGACTCTCTGTAATTCACTGTGTCAGAGTATCTGCTAACTGTGCTGCTCAGCTGCAGAACCACTGAACCTTTCCATGAAACCGGAATGCAGATCTTCCAGGTTACATTACACAGAATCTGCAGACGGCTGGTGAGGGTTTCATTATTCATTCTGATCAGGCTTGCCTATGATTGAGCAATGCTCAGAGAGGAAAAATGACTTGTATAAATGTTCCAACAGTATCAGTTAATGACAAAGTTTAATGTGTGTGCGTGTGCGTGTGCGTGTGCGTGTGCGTGTGTGTGTGTGTGTGTGTGTGTGTGTGTATCATGTGTGTGCATGTCTGACAGTTGCAGTAGATTCACAAACGTAGAAAACGGCTTCATTTGTGCCTTTCAGAACAGCAGGTGCTATTCAAAAGCCTGCAGGATTCACAGTTGCACAAGGTGATGTGTCTTTTACTGTAAATGGTCCGGCGTCTCTGTGATAAAGACTCAGCCTCAGACGCCACCTAGTGGCTACCCAGCATGCCCGCACCTTCAGGGCTGGCTCTGGGCCCGCCAGCTTTTGGGAAAAATCGGCACTATGGTGGCCTACTGGCGACAGCATTCACCAACTGTTTTGCATTCTCTTAACAAGCGATCCTTGTCAGGACTGCTTTGGTCAACTTGCCGATGGCAGATTGCTGTTGTGCCGATTCGCAGGCTGGCGGTTTTGCCAAAGGCGAGCTGCTAGCAGGCTGCTCTATGCCTGGTAGAGCAGCGCCATCACAGTCGATAGGCCTCCGTGTGGCTTTTTGTGCGTGTGTGTGCACGCGCGCGTGTGTGTGTATGTGTGTGCGTGTGTTTGTGCGCGTGTGCATGTATGTGTGCGCATGTGTGTGCGTGGACGTGTGTCTGTGCGTGTGCGTGTGTATGTGCGCATGTGTGTATGTGTGTGCGCATGTGCATGTATGTGTGCGCGTGTGTGTGCGTGGACATGTATATGTGCGTGTGTGTGGGTGGGTGGATGTGTGTGTGTGTGTGTGTGTGTGGGTGGGTGGATGTGTATGTGTGTGTGTGTGTGTGGACATGTATACGTGAGTGTGTCTATTTGTGAGAGTATATTTACAGGTGCGTCTGGACGTGAGGCTCGTTTTGGTCCGTGTTGGATCATTGAGTGTGTCTCAGTGAATTAGCCTGCTTTTCTGCTGGTAATGCAGGCAGTAATTGATGGAGCTGTGCAAGGTTCACTTGACCAGAAGATGGAAATACACACAAGCTATTTATAGCACATCTGCGCATAAACAGTCAGCTGTTGTTTGAGTGTTTGTGTGTTCTGTGTGTGTCTGCGTGCGCAAGCGTGCGCATGCACACGTGTGGATGTGTGTACGTGCGTGTGTGTGTGTGTGTGCATGTGTATGTGTCAGTGTGTGTGTGTGTATGTACGTGCATGTGTGAGTGTGTTTGTGTGTGTATATGTACATGCATGTGTGTGTGTGTGTATGTGTGAGAGAACTTCTGCTTCTCCTTATGCGCATTAGACTTTGGTATATATATTTGTTCAGGTTTTGTGGTCTAATTAATTTTCCCCTGTGATATCTTATCTGAATCTTCACAGATTGTCATGCTGAGCTGCACACAAACCTAAGTAGAGCCAAAACAATCAAATATCACAGTAAACATCTTATGTGCTAGGACAGAAGATGTGACCCCCGTCCCCCCGCCTCCCTGCCCCTCCTCCACCACTACCCCTGATGCCTGAGCTGTCTGCCACAGCGTTATTAACTTGTGCTTTCACTAATTAACTAAGCACTGCAGGATTACTTTCATTTTTTACTGTTGATTCTTCATTAGCCTCTTTTCGCATTGATATTCGCAATTTGCCCCATAGTAGCAAATTGACCTCTTTCTCTGTTTTTAATCCAGCATGTGTCTAATACCACGTATCTTGCCCTCTTTAAAAGCTCACTGGGTGACTTTGCAGTGAAATCAAATACAGGCATTTCATGATGAGTCGTCGTTTTGTTTTTCCAATGTTCATGTTAAAAATCATTATTGATTTACGTAAAAAAAAACCCACTGGCAGTATCAATCTGATGGGCCAATTTTTGCCTGGGGAAGAACACACTAATTCAGCATTTTATTGAATTGTGTCATAGTGTGCTTTATTGTACTTTTAAAGATAATTCAGTAGGCTTTGTGTTTGGTAAAATTATTCATGAACGAAACCATTCAGATTGCTGCTGGTTATGAGTGTTCGAGGTGCAAAAACATATTAATGGGCTTTGTTATGTTAGCGGCCACTTAAGAGATTTGAGAATTGAACAAACAGGAAGGAGGGCTGTCTTAGTCTGCCTGGGCAGGAACAGGAAGAGAGAAAGGGGGTGAATAAGATAGCTCTCTATACCACATTCCAGGGGTGTCCAATCTTACCCGAAAAAGGGCCGGTGTGGGTGCAGTTATTCGGTTTATCCCAGCACTACGACACCCGATTCAACAGATTAACTCATCATTACTTCAGTCAGGACCGTGATGAGTAGAATCAGGTGTCTTTAGTGCTGGGCTAAAACAAAATACCTTTAAGCTCCTAACTGCTGCTTGAACGGAAACATGGAGTCTCTCAGGCAGTTACAGACCCCCGTGTGTTTAGAGACTACTATTTAATGTACAGGCATAGCTACAATAAAAACGCAAAACCACTATAATAGTAATAATGATAATAATAATCACCATCAGCATCATCCTCATCATAAATTCACAGGAACGTGCACTGATAACTAACAGCCATGTAGAGGACATTTGCTGCTGAACGTTTGGCTGTCCCTGTGTGTCTCTAACTCCATCCCTGTCTCTCCTTCTCTCTCTCTCCCTCGTTCTTTCTCTATCTTACTCTGTCTCTCTTTCTCAATTCGTTTATCTCCTCTCTCTCTTTCTCTCCATCCCTCTCTCCCCCCTCACTCTTTCCCTTTCTCCTTCTCTCTCCGCTCCTTGCTCTTTCCCTCTCTCTACCCCCTCCCCCTCTCTCTCCTCTCCCTCTCTCTCCCCCCTCCCCCCTCTCTCCCTCTCTCCCCCCCTCTCTCCCTCCCCCCTCCCTTCCCCCCCCCCCCTCAGGAATGACGTGCCAGGCGCGCAGCTCGTACCTGGACTCCGAGGTGCTGTGGGGGCAGCGCTTCACCCCGGTCCTCTCCCTGGAGGAGGGCTTCTACGAGGTGGACTACGACACCTTCCACCACACCTACCCCACGCCCACGCCCGCCTGCTCCGCCCGCGAGCTGGCCGAGCTGGCCAAGAAGGGCGAGGAGATCCCCCTCCCGCCCCCGTCGCCCCCCGAGGCCTCCGAGGAGGCCCCCGTCCCGGAAGAGGCGGGGGGCGGAGGGCAGGTGGAGGGGCGCGGCGACGGAGAGGGGGACGGCGAGAACGTCACCAACGGCGACGTCGGCAAGATGCACGTCGGAGACGAGTGACGGGTCAAAACGAAAACCTGGCGCCGGGAAATTTTGGGCGTCCCGACGTCTTCGCCCCCTCTCGTTATTCCAGCGGGAGCGGGGGGAGGGGGAGGGACCAGCGGGAGCGTGAGGACGAAAACGGAGGGAACGGGTTCAGCGTTTTTCTCCCCTGCGCCAGCTCTGTTTTCACCGGTCCAGGGGAGCGGGTCCCACCCTGTGGGCGGCGGAAGGGGCTGCTGAGGATGTGATTTCACCTTTGCGTGTCCCGGTGAAACCCCACTGAGACAAAAATCCCCCCCTTGCAAACGGAGACTCGATCCACGTGGCATCAAAATTTCAGAACAGTTAGATGGTTTCAAAAAGAAGGACGTCTGCACATTTTTTTCCTTTGCTGATTTCACAAACATTTATTTTTTTGGTCAAAAGCCTTCGTCATAGCTATGACAAAGATTTTTTTTAACTGAAAGTTCAGCTCTTTAATAAACGTTTGTGTAATTTGCAACGGAGAAAATCTGCAGATGTCTTTTTTTTTATTTATTGTTTTTTTTTTTTCTCCAGCACTTTATATAGAACAGTAGATGGTGAAACGTGATCAAGTAATTCACTGTTTATCACACAGTTTTCCATTGAACCTCTCGCCTGTCAAATTAACTACTGGACCTGTTACACAAACTGCCTTAGATACATTTGTTTCGACAACATGGTTTAAAAATAAAATAAAATAAAATAAAATAAAAATAAAAAAAACATTTAAATCAATATTTGAGGGCAAGTCAGGCTACAAACAGGGTGGGTCACATGAGATATATTTACTCCATAATGGGCCAATGGGGTCAGGGCTTTTGGGAGCCACTGGTGTGGGATGAAGCGATGGGAAACAGAGGAAGAGGCCGGAATCTCTGTGAAGGGACCGTCCCGCAGACGGGAGGGGGAGGAATGGTAAACGGTGAGAAGCTTTCACCTTTACCGAACTCTGAGCCAAATTCACTGCAATTTTTTCACTCAGTAGATTTAACAATGGCGCCTGTTTTTCCCAGTCAGACACTGTCAGACAGCGTATTATATTAGTTTACTCACTGCATGCCGTTTCAGTTTCTGGCTTTTTTTCATTTTTGATCGTATGCATGGTGAAAGAAACGATGCTTGAGATGCAGCGAAGCAGCATTTTACTCAGTAAAATATTCAGCTTGAATTCAACTCTCACGTAGTACACCG
The DNA here is from genome assembly GCF_018555375.3 of Anguilla rostrata. Taxonomy (NCBI): domain Eukaryota; kingdom Metazoa; phylum Chordata; class Actinopteri; order Anguilliformes; family Anguillidae; genus Anguilla; species Anguilla rostrata. The sequence goes on along the minus strand of NC_057933.1, from coordinate 81,577,584 downwards.
TACAGTGATTGTGTTAGTTTAATCCCTGCTGGGGCTCGCGTGAGCTCTGTTTGAGTTTAATGCTGGACATTTCGCTGTGTAGACATGAATAACGTACATTCACTCTGGCGGTTATCCGTATCGGTGAGATGCGGTACATCCGGAGCAAACATACATGCATTTTAACACGCCATGCAGGTGTTCTCTGAATTTGATATTTGAATGAATCTGAATTGAACACGTTTAATTGCAAGGTTCATTTGAATTTGCATACATATCACTGCAACTTGAATTGACTTTATTTTTTATTTATTTATTGTTTTACTGTTAGTGCCTGTCGCAAAATCCGAGGCATTATTATTGCTACTGTTGTGTTTTGTTTTGTTTTTTTGAGAAGGGAGGAGTTTGCAATGCAGCTGGCATCCAGAAAAGAGGTTTACGTGTGCCCAACGTCTGGCTGTGCATTTGTAAATATTTTTTTCATGTGTTTAGAATGATCGGCAATCATTCAAATGCATTTTTTGGAAGCATATAGATGGAGGACAAAGTATTTGCACCTGCATTTTCACCAGTGCTACTGAACCGTAAGAATGTACCACGTTTCCATTCACCTTCAAATGCATTTTATCATTAGTCTGGTTATAGTAAAGGGAAACGTGAAACCATCTTATAACTTAAAAACTGAATGTCATGAAGGGGCATTTTAATAAAATGGAGAGTTGGAATAAAAAAGAAAAAAGAAAACAAGAAACTAGTGGAATTACATACAGAAATATAAATACAACGTGTGGAGATTCCTGATTCTTTTAGATTCAACACAATGTCATTTATTTACAACTTATGAAAAGTAAAATATTGATAATAGGAATTAACTGGTATCAATATTTTTCCTCCAATCATTTCCTCCACTATTTAGAATTGTTCGACCTTGTCCTTGCAGAGAATACGTGTATCATTTTATAGGTTCAACAGAGCTCAACTTATTGCAAAACTTAACTTTAATTTATTGATTTGCCTTTTAAATATGTGTCTATATTTGTCTATGAAATTTTGTCAATATTATTTCGGAAACTTGTAACTTTATTAATTGTTGAAAATCCCATTTATAAGTGTATAAAGACAGTTGTTTATAGGCAACGCTAATCTTTTGATACAATGATGTACTGTGTGTGGGTTGCTGAGCAGTTAGTACTGTATATTGATACTTAATTTACTCCAAAAAAAATATGAAGCATTTAGAAATGCTATTTGCACAACAGTCCTTTTCATATCATATTTATAATTTTATGACCCATTTATATTCCATTTTATAGCACATTTTTAGTTGTTGTCATGATGATCGGCATTATCAGCCTTCTAGGTGACACCCAGCTAGATTCGAGACCAACAGCTTCTTGTGAAATTCTTTCTTTTTTCAGTAGGGTTGGGAATTTCATGGGATAATATATTGGAAATTGCACTTTTCTTTCCCTCAATAAAGATGAATAAATTAATAAATTCTTTTTTTTTTGCCTTTAAAGAAAAAAAAAAAAAGACTGAACCGGCCCTGGCTCTAATTGATACAGGGCTATGTAACACATTTTGATTTCAGTCTTCTATTTTCACAGAAAGCATGTACTTGTGTGTGTGTGTGTGTGTACATACATACATACATACATACATATATCCATTCATACACGCATAAACAGAAACAATCAAGGTTCCTTGGTACAATGGCAATGCCTTATCTGGGAGTGTGAACCTGCAGCCACAGGCACTTGTAATACCGAAAACACAAAGTTAATTTGGGTCTGGAGGCTGACCACACCGGCAGGCTTCCAAGCACTGAGAGGAAGACCACGGATCTTATGATGTTTCCTGCACACCTGACAGGTGGGACGTCCCATAGCTTCAGGAACTGAGGCACCAGCAGAGCCTCAGCCCACCCTCTCCAAAATCAAACGGTTTCAGTTGGCACCCTCGACCCCAAATGAGCGTCCTGAGCTGCCCGGAGCAGGCGGGCCCATCGTCAGCCCGCTGTAATGTGTCTACACCTGGGAGGCTTTTAGAGTAGGAGAGCTACAGAGGTGGTTGCCAGCTTGAGTCTTATTTAGGGAAACTGGCAATGCTGAAAAAAGGGCACAGGCCACTGAAGGAACTGTGTAGAGCTCAATCAAATGGACTCGCCTTCCTTTAAAACAATTCCCTTTACCCCACAAACGCAAGCATGCATGCACACATATACACACACGCATGCACGCACATATACACATACATAGATACACAGTTACACACATACACCACATATACACAGAGGCACACATACACACAAACACATAGACACTTGACTCTGCACACACACATACGCACACAATGAGGTAAAGCAACAAGATGGTCTTAGGACAACTGAGAACAAGGGGTGTGGCCTCTTTAGCTGAATGATGATTTAAACGAACAACTCCTGCTGAAACACATCAAAGTCAGCAGGTGTTGCCGCCTTACAGGACCGGATTTTGTGGCCCAATGGAGCCATATTTGCATTTCCTTACTGACTAGTTTGCTGAAACAGAAGTAGCTGGCTGTTTTTTTGTTTGTTTGTTTGTTTGCATAGCTTTGCCATTTTCCAGAATTCTGCAGAGGGTGTTGGTTTTTGTGTTAGCTTTGCAACATCTTTTGGCTTTTTTGGGGATTTTGAAACCCTGGCACACACACACACACACACACTCACGCACAAAAAATAAATCCCAAACACAGCGGATTTAATGGATCAGTCACAGACACACTCGGTCAAAGTACTGTGCGACTGATGGAGGAAATGGACATGCTCCTTGCTTGGCTCGCACATCCCAGGTTCCCCAAATGGCTTCAGTTGGATGGAGCAGCTCAGCATCCAGACAGGCATTTGAAAAGGACGCACGCGTAAGCTCCTGTCAGATGGTGAGATCGCCCACCAGAGAGGACGCACACCCAGCTCTCTCTCTCACCACAGCTTCTTAGATAACTGGTTTAAAGGGTGGCTTCTGGTCAGCAAGCCTCAAAGCAGTTGCGTTTGTTTTCTGCCACATATTCCATCACCGAATCTTTTCGTAGATCACAACAGTGGCTCTCTCGCTGCCTCCTGGATTTACAGCAGCTACATCATAAAAACTCCCCAGTGACAATATGACGCCGCATACTGGAACTAGACTTACAAATCACAGGTTGTACATTCGGTATTCAGGTGGGGATGCTGCTGTTGGATCGGTGAGCGAGGTGCTTAATCTGAACTGTTTCAGAAAATAGCTTAATATGTAAGCTGTGTGAGTTGCTCTGGAGAACAGTGTCTGATAAAGTTGAAATGAAAAGTAACAAACTTTCCTATGTGCAAGAAAGTGGACTTAGAAGAAAGAATGAACAAAACCACCATTTGTTAGACCTCGAGCAAATGATGAGTAAAACTAGAAAAAGATGAATATCGGCTATTACAGTTCAAGTAGATACTGCTTTCAAGATGTTGCTTACCCAAACCTTACCTGACAAGAAAAGCAATTTGTCACATGTATGATTCTGAAAACATTAAATGTTTTCAACATTAAATGGCATGAAGCAAATATGACTGTATTGAGCAAAGAATAAATACAACTCAAAAAGCATGGTTAAATTGATGATCCTTGGGTACTGGTTAATAATAATAATAATAATAATAATAATAATAATAATAATATAAAGGGGAGATATTAAAGAAAGACACCACTGAAAAAATGTTCCCCTTACCTTTGAAGTAGAACAAACAAACTGGAGATACCACAGGAGGGCACTGGAAGCTGTGGAAATGATTTTCAAAAAATGACTGTACAAAAAAGATCTTGAAGAAGCTGTTTTCACCTCTTTTTCACTACGCTTGTGTAGCTTTGAATTGACATATACTTCTTTGTTGCTCGTGTAATAGCCTACTCATATTTGCAACCTTTGTTTTAACCAAACCTTCAATGGGAACGTGCATTTACTGTGGATTTGATGGACACACCCACCCTGAAAATCCCTGGTCTTCCAAGCTAGAGGGCGACACTAAGCAACTGCGACATAGCTGCTTGTGTTTTTTTATGTTACACGCGAGGCATTGTGGGAGCGGCGACCTGGCCTGGTGGCCACATGTGCGTGCGTTCACGCTTTTTCGCACTTGGATACGGAAGACGTCGGTCGGATAAAGAAGAGTTGGAAGACTGCAGCTGCAAAGAATATATTCAACAGATATGAGACCAGGTACTTATAGTGTAGCTGAACACATAGATAAAATGTTGCATGTTCACGCGAAGAATAAAATAAATATACATTGTTTGTTAAACTGGCTTTATTTAAGGCTTAAGTTACACGTCGCGCATAGCTTAGCCAGCTAAAAATGTACTGCTAGCTAATGTTTAAAAACGGTATATAATTGTATATGTGACCAGTTGTCTTGCTACATTAGCTAAATACTATTTTCCAGCGTTATTTGTTTGAGAGATTGCTAACTACGACATTTGTCCCATTTTAATGCATCGACGGTTGTCGCAGCAAGCTAGCTAACGTTAGCTAGAGCTAGTTACCTTCTGTAGATACGGCATGTGCAACATGTTGCTGTCTCGCAACATGATAGGTAGGACTTTTCGAACTAGCTAACCAGCAAACATTTTTGGTAATTGTTTTGCCTGTGTTTGAGCCCGTTTAGACCCCTGTTGTCCAAGTCTCCCAGGATGATTAGACGGCTAACTTTGTTTACGTGCAAATAAATTAGAATTGTATAGTAGGTGCAATCCGTTTATGTGGTCCTCGCCATGTGGTCTAGGTCTTTTAGGGCCAGAGTCTGTCTAAACACGCCGGGCATGGAACCTACCGATATTCAGTATTTCGCCTGTATTGTTGAACTGTCTTTTGATCTGGCGAAGTAGATGATCCAAACAAATTATGATGTCTTCTCTCGAAACACGCATGAGATTGATGGCGTAATTGGTGGATGCGCTACTAAAGTATTCGCTTTGCGTATTTCACTAAGAATCTGCTTTCAGTTTGTTTCTAGGCTATCAATGGCCTTTTAATGTGTTTTAACGGGGCGATTTTAAAAGTGTAACTGTGCTAGAAATAAAGCAGGCTAATCCAGTGTTGTTTTTTTCCCGTGTCACTAACTTGAAATGTACTTTACTTTGTAGGATTCAGTCCACGAGGTGGAGGTAGCCGTGGCGGATTTAGAGGTGGCGGCGGACGAGGTGGCTTCGGTGATAGAGGCGGCGGCTTCGGTGATAGAGGTGGCGGCTTCGGTGATAGAGGTGGAAGAGGAGGCTTCCGTGGTGGTAGAGGTGGTAAGTCACGAGTTCCAATAACTTTTGGTTGCATTTGCTTTGCTTATCTTTAGCTAGACAGAAACGGCCACACGCACACGAAATGCTTTTGGAGGATGTTGCCTTGTATCACCTTTAAGGCATACTCGTAAAAGCACCTTTATCAGCCATTTTCGTTAGAAGTGGTTGTCCTTCGCCGTACAGACAAGCTCTCTGTAGTTTAAAAACATGTAGATAATGAAATGACACCAAAAAACTCCCGAAATAGAACTATCCCTTTTAGGTATGCGTGCCATCTAGTGGTGAAAGGGAGTTATCTAATTTTTTTGTGATCAATAGTCTTCATGTAACATGATTCAGGTGTGACTGTTTGTTTATAAACGTATGTTTTTAATCTCGCGGGGCATATTTGATTGCCCACTGTAACAGACGGGATGCTAGAACTGTATATTCGTCTCGCATTGAAAATGCCGTTGCAAGCGATCAACTCCTACTTTTCGCATTACGCGGCTTTTTACATTACATTACATTACATTACAGGCATTTGGCAGACGCTCTTATCCAGAGCGACATACAACAAAGTGTATAACCATAACCAGGAACAAGTATGACGAAACCCCTAGAGAGAAGTACCGGTCCAAGTGCAGGGAACAACCGCATAGTTCAACTTGGACCCTGAAGGTTAAACTGATTAACACTAACACAATGAGAACGGCAACAACGCAATCTATGGAAAAAATACAAGCAGTGGTTAAGACAGTTAATGCACCTAAGTCACCTACGAAACAGCTGCCTAGTTACAACCCTAAGCTTACGGTCATTTACAGGGGGGTAGGGAGGGATGGGGAGAGGTGCAGCCTGAAGAGGTGAGTCTTCAGTCGTCGTTTGAAACGTCGTTTTTAAAATCTTAAATGCATGTTGAGTTAATGTTTTTCCACTTGTGACATGCTTTACGGTGGTCAGATCCTAACCCCCTTCCCCCCCTTGTCTGTAAGGTGGAGGAGGATTCCGGTCCCCGAGTGGAGAAGGGGGGTTTCGGGGCCGAGGAGGGGGTCGCGGCACACCCCGGGGCAGAGGAGGAGGAAGAGGCGCTGGACGCGGGGGCTTCCGAGGGGGCAGGAAAGTGACAGTTGAACCCCACAGACATGAAGGTGAGACCCTGTTTGATCTGGGATAAACGTGAGATCCAACAACTCTGCCATTTAGAAACCTTTCCCTTTCTAGCCTCCGCTGATTTGAGTAATAATAATAATAATAATTTCCTGTTGGTAACGTGTATCAGTCATACTCATTTTAAGTGGTGTGCGCGCACTGTCCTGCTGGGTTCTCAGGCAGTGTCTCTGACAGCAGCAGGTGGTGGAGGTGGCTGCTTATGATTTTGGAAAGCCAGATGACGTGGTAACGTGTAGAAGGCAATGGTGAATGGTAGATTTTTATTTCTGAAACAGTTTTTGCATTCAAACACTCTGAGATGTTGATGAAGCAGCAACATCTCCCTCTGATAGTGAAGGAGTAAAAGCAAGTGGGATATGCTGGTGTTTCTTTCCCAAAACCATGCAGTTTGTTGAACTGCATTAATTGCATTGATGTCACACCTTTGGTGTAACATTCAGTGGTAGAGTTTGAATGTGGAAGTTTTTGTTTTTTGGCTTCCAGCATTGTGGGACTTTTTGTGTCTTTAGATTATGTAATGGAATAACTGGATGTCAGTAATGTGACCTGTCAGTTTGAGGAGTGTTCTGTGCAAGCATACATCTAAATATTTAATGATTAGCTGCCATTTTGTGTCTCAACGAGGACTAAGGACAGAAACATTTGGTTCCAGATGCACTGCACTGCACTGCACACGTGGAAAAGGACGATGGCAGATAAAATATATTTGGCGTTACTACGAATTGTTTGATGGTAACACAGAATAGGGTACACCGGCTGTGGCCTGTGCCGTACGGCACCTTGTTCCTCCATTGCTGTGACCGTCATCACTGCTTTGGAATTTTTGACAGGTGTATTCTGGAATGGCCCAAAAACCTTCTGATTGCTGATGGTATGGATAGTCAGCACCTCCTCAGTAAATAACACCTCTCTCTCTCTCTCTCTCTCTCTCTCTCTCTCTCTCTCTCTCTTTCTCTCCTTCCCTCTCTCCTTCCCTCCCCCCCTCTCTAGGTGTGTTTATCTGCCGCGGGAAGGAGGACGCGCTGGTGACGAGGAACATGGTCGTGGGCGAGTCCGTGTACGGGGAGAAGAGGATCAACGTGGAGGTGAGGTCAGCCCCCCCCCCCGGGCGCTCGAGGCTGCGGCCGCGTCGCCCTCCTCTGTGTCACACAGGAAGGGAAGGTGACACCGGCCGGGTCCCCTTTGACCGCTGCTGAACCGTGGCGGTCAGTTACGTCCCTGTAATTAAGGGCCGATGGCTCGCGGCGCTGTCGGCTCGGGGTGGGGTGGGGTACCGAGGTGCAGTCTGGGTCTCAGTGTTGATTGAAGGCTAGGCGAGTTCGGCTGGCCGTGATGCTGTTCAGATTTGGGATGAGGATGCGTGTGTAAGCCGGCGTGCGTGCGTGCGTGTGTACCTACAGGAGGGAGAAACGAAGATTGAGTACAGAGCGTGGAACCCCTTCCGGTCGAAGCTGGCAGCTGCCATCTTGGGAGGAGTGGACCAGATCCACATCAAGCCGGGGGCAAAGGTCATGTACCTGGGAGCAGCCTCCGGAACGACCGTGTCTCACGTGTCCGACATCGTTGGGCCCGTGAGTGTGCCTTTTGTGTTTAAAAAAAATAAAATAAAAGCAGCTCTTTGTTTGTCCAGAGAATCTGGGGAGCCGTCAGTCTCTTAGGCTCCAGAGAGATCCCAGTCGTGACTGGTTTGACTTTAACTAGTTTATCTAATGTAGTTTTGCAATTAGCGACAAGATTGAGTGGCCTATTAAAGAAAAATAATAAGGCTACAAGTAATGATTGAGATTAGTTGAAGATCTTAAAATCTGTCTGTTTTGACATCAAAGTTGCAGCTTTTTCAAGCTGTTCCTACCCTTGATTCCTGAAGAGTTTGTTTTTTTACTGGTTATACTGTATGCAGTTGGGTTAAGTGTTATGGGATGAGTTGGGGGCAGCGTATGGTTCAATGGTTCAGATATTGGCCTTAAGGTGAAGGTTGTAGGTTTGATTCCCGGACAGGGCACTGCCGTTGTATCCGTTGAGCAATGCACTTAACCTGCATTGCCTCAGTAAACATCCAGCTGTGTAAGTCGACTGTTTGGGGAAAAAGACTGTGTGATGTGGAGGCTGCTTGGATAAGCGTGTCTGCCTGAAATGCCTGTAATCTGTAGTGAAGAGGTTTTCCCTCCCTGCCCTGCTGTGTAGGAAGGGCTTGTGTACGCTGTGGAGTTCTCCCACCGGTCAGGGAGAGATCTGCTCAACGTGGCCAAGAAGAGGACCAACATCATACCCATCATCGAGGACGCCCGCCACCCGCACAAGTACCGCATGCTCGTCGGTGAGGTCCCACACTTCTGCACACACGGCCGTTTCACGCCCTCTGCCCCAAAACTTCACATCCCAAAGAAACAATGCTCTCTGTCTCTCCTCCCCCCCCCCCCTTCTCTGTCTGCTTACTCTCGTCTCTCCCCCCCTCTCTGTCTCGCTCACTCTCTCTGTCTCTCTCCCCCCCCTCTGTGTCTCTCTCACTCTCTCTGTCTCTCTCTCCCCCCCCTTCTCTGTCTCGCTCATCTCTCCCCCCCTCTCTGCTACTCTCTCTCTCCCTCCTCCTCTCTCTGCTCTCTCGCCTCTTCTCTCTCTCCCCCCTGTCTTGCTTCACTCTTCTCCCTTTCTCTCTTCTCTCTCTTTCTCTCTCGCCCTCTTTCTCAATAAACAATGCTCTCTTCCACACTTGCTCATTCACTTTTTCTCCCTTTGTTCATTCACTCATTCTTTCTCTCTTCCTTGTTCATACATTCTCTCTGTCTCCCTCTTTTGGTTTGGTGTGAAGGTGATACAGTGAGGAACAGCCTCTCCGCACATCATCCATTATCATCCACTTGTACCACAGGCACATGAGCTAGCTATTGGGGTTGCACCAAACCCTTCAGTCTTAAGTGGCTAGCTTGCTATCTTGTCAAGACCAACATGAGCCCCTTGTTGGCTGTTATGTCGTACCAGGTATGTGACGCAAGTGGCTAACAAACATTTGCAGCCATTAACATTTGGCAAGCTTGTCTGGCTAGGTATTATCTATTAAACCGCAAGCAAGACATTTTCACGAGGCACTTGAGTCGCGTGGCCTGGATTAGATTGCGGTCAGCAGTGGGGAGCTGGACTTTGAAGCGTAATTCAGCTGCCTTCCACTAATCGGCGTTCAACACAGATATGCGAGACTGCAGTTAAACATAACAGCGGATCACCTGTAATCGGCGCACTAAACCAAAAGTGAAAAGGACTCCGATGTTTAGTCTGCTGGCTTCGGTGCCGCAGTGTCGCCTCAGGGCTGCGTTACACCACCACGCGCTGGTTTATTTAGCCACGGTGGCACAGATGTGTGGGCTTTATTTCTTACATAATTAATTGCATGGGAGGAAAGGAGTTCCCAGCCGGTGATTGATTCTGTCACACTGGCTATATTTTCTGTGTTAAGTGCGTCCTAATACAGCAGTGTGATCTGTGTGGCATATAAAATAAAGCAGGTCGCGCGTTAGGGTTTTTAGAAATGCTTAAATAAAATAATGCTGAATGAGGAGAGGATTTTGAGTGTAAACAGGGCAGTTTGTGGATTCGTATAAAATGGAGGTTGTGTGCTGTTGTACACAAACGGGGACGTGAAATGATTCGGCTCGACTCGTTTCCTTCCTCCGCGCTGATAAGCGATCAAATACTCCAATTCTGAGACTTGGTGTACCGTTGTGTAACCTTCTGGGGGAAAAAAAAAAAAAAATTAAGCCTACCGCACTATGGAACTATAAACAGCCAGTAACCCTCGAAGTTCTGCAAACAACTTCCTTTCTGTATGGTTTATGCTTGTTTGTTTTTTGTTTTGTTTTTTGGGGGGGGGGGGGGGGTGTAGGTTGCTTCATTTAGCCAAGTGCATACAGGTAGTGCAGCTCGACACTCTTATAATTAGGCATTCATAGGCAATGCCGTGACTGTTAACTTGTACTAACTCAACAAAACTCCAAATGTTTGTCCCGTTCGGTGTATGAAGGATTTTTGTTGAACATTTAGGCAGTTCTCTCTCTAACAATAATTCAACACCATGTCCAGCTGTGAAGTTTGGCTTTACTAGAGAAAACTAGGTGATATCCTTTGCCCAGGACATGTAAATCCAACATTTGTTTTAAGAGTTAGGAACAAATATTACATTTCCAAAAGTGAATGAGAGCTAAATTATTGTAGACTTGCTTCTTCCTTTCGGCGTCTTCCCATTTTACAGCCCTTTCGGTTTGATGCGTGCTTCACTGTAAGACAGTTGGCTAAAATGAGCAGCCATTTCTGGTGGATGAGTGGGAAGGTCTGAGTTTGTTGCCAGCAGTCCCTGTTCATTGTGTCAAACTCACGTCGGTTGCCTGACCAGTGATTCAAGGGCATCCGCAGGTGCATAGCCCATTGCTCTGACTGCTACGCCACACGCTACTGCTACACTTTATCACTCACGAGTCTGCCCGTCCCTGTGTCCAGGAATGGTGGATGTGATCTTTGCTGACGTTGCTCAGCCTGACCAGACCAGAATCGTCGCCCTCAACGCCCACAATTTCCTCAAGAACGGAGGCCATTTTGTGATCTCCATCAAGGTGAGCGAACCGATGTAATGCGTGACTGGTGTGGGCCGTTCGCTACACCATAACCAATGACCACATTAGAATTGTCCCTTTTTTTAAATTTTTATTATACTGTAGCCTTTACCTGATCCATGTCAGCTACACAAAAATCAGGGTGAATATCATGAAATTGTCTAGATAAATCATTATTGAAACACCTTGGTAATTTGGTAACAACTGAAGTTGTTGGCTTGGTTGCAATGGCAATTATTATAATAAAGGCATACGCACATCCAAAATTTAGCGCAGGTGCCTGGTAAAAGAAGAATAATGCAAAATAAGAAAATTCTACCAGCACACTGCTATTATGCTCCCAAGTGATTTTTATTTAACTAAAATCCGTGAGCAGTGAGTTGCAATGGTTACAATGAAACAATGAAAAGAAAGGCTTTAAGATAGCCTGTACCATTCAAGCTGAAGGCTCACATTTAGTTTGGTGTACGCTCAAGGTGCTACCTGATACAATCAAGTTAATTGAGGTATCGCTTTACTTTCTCAGAAGTACAGTTTTGCTAGCTCACTGTACTTTGAAGGTCAATGGATTTTCTTTCTCCCCATCGGCAAGGAGCAGCTCAAGCTGCTAATAGCTAGGCAGCGTTGGCCCCCCCAGTTAGGTCATCCTGGAGCTGGGCCCTTCAGTGTTTGGCACGGTCAGGGCGGGTGTTTCATCGCCGTTTCTCCCCCCCCCCCCCCGCCCCCCAAAGGCGAACTGCATCGACTCTACGGCGGCTCCGGAGGCAGTGTTCGCGGCGGAAGTGAAGAAGATGGGCTCGGAGAACATGAAGCCCCAGGAACAGCTGACGCTGGAGCCCTATGAGAGAGACCATGCCGTTGTTGTGGGCATCTACAGGTGAGAGTGGAGATGGGTTATCTTATTTTATTTTTTTTTTTGCTTAGTACAGTGACTGCATGACCCCACACACATTTTCAGCTCTAAATTTGGTTGTTTCTAACGTAGTATGGATTTTGCTTTAAAAAAGGCATCTGGCTGTCATGTTTGATACGGGCAGTTGTATTGACAGCTTGAATAATTGTACACAGCCTAGTTCAATAGGTTGCATCTTGTTTTATGCCTTTTTTCCTACAAGTGCTGTTTATCTACAGTGAATGTGTGGCCTGGGTTGAATGATGTAACACTTTCTCACATTCTCCCTCTAGACCACCCCCCAAGCAGAAGAAATAAACTGCAACCAGCATTGCTGTGACTTGCAGTGCTATCCGTTTGTCTGTCATCTTGGATGTGGCCAGCAGGGGGTGACAAAGTCGTTGGTGTTTGAAGTATTGACCAGGCAATTTTGCACCCCTCACCGATTTCTTCCCATCACTGAATCTATCCTGGACCTTTTAGCCTGTAGTCCTTGAGGAAAACAGAGTTCCCTACACCTCGGACTAAAAAAAGCTGGAACACAATTGGAGAAATGTATAGAAATGTCATGGTTTGTTTCCACCTTTCCCCCTCCCATGCTTTATAATGTAAAATGCTGTAACTGAAGTTATTGGTATAAAGGAGTGACACTGAAACATTTGTTAAAGTCCTAAGTTTGACTTAATTTCTTGATTGTTAAGTTGACATGTCATTTTATTCAAAGAACAGTGCTGTTGCACTCCACTAAATTGGAGTTGAGTGTATTTAAAATGGTGGATTCAGTAGACAAATACATGAAAACCATTTATAGAGAACCATTTTTGCTGAACTTGTGACACCTGAACTCCCAAGATTATGTACTTTTTTGTATTAAAAAAAACTTGAAAATCCTATGTTCTTCCCCAGTTTGTCAGGAAGGGGCATGTGTATCATCAAACCATTGTGGATCAAAGATAAATGTCATTTGAATGGATGAAATACGGATTTAAACATTTTTTTTTAATGTTGCTTAAGTCAATGCACATGTTGCCTGCGTCAAATCTGATGGAATCTTTTAACTGTCAGATATGGCATAATAAAATTGAGGGGAAAATGCAAGGCACATAGCCTCTGACCGAGTTGTAACAACTTGTCTGGCAGTATTTAAACATATGACAGGTTGTTCTTTAAACCTTACACAACCCGTTTAATCGATAACTATGTAGATTACAAAATGAAAATAATGGAGAGACAGATCAAATTTGGCAACACCTAGGCACTCTTTCGCGTGGCAGTATCGGTGATGGGATTAGTCTACTCTACGGTATGAAAATATGCATATGCCCTAGAAAGCCAGGCTGTAGTTGGATAGCCACATAGCTAACGTTAGTTAAATTGACAGCTGAATCTACCGTGTAAATGCCATAAGCTGTGTGTTAATACATTTAAGAAGTATGTACCTAGCTATATTTGAACAAGTGCAACAAAAACACTTCTGCGTTAAACCAAAAGTTTGCTACGCCATTTTAAAAAGTGAACGCGCACTGATGCTATCAATGAAAAAGGTCCACAGAAAAAAATGAAAAGCAGAGCAGGGGATATTTCGACGAGCAGCTAAGTATATTTAGCATCGTTAGCTGCATGTATCTTGACGTTATTCTGAACGCACACTTACTATTAATGTGTCAAGATTTAGATTAAGATTAACTATGTGAGAAGCCAGTCACATTTGCCCGCTAATATTTTTACCATGCCTGTTACCTCAACAGCAAAACGTTAAATTACACTTTTTTCCCTTCCCAGTAATAGGTGACCACCGCCATTTTATGTGAGTGAACGAGCAAGACTCACACCAGTTCTCGCGTTAAGGCGCGCGACCGAGGCGGGAAATTCAAACCGGAAAAAACACATAGGACACCTTAAATCTCACTTTTTTTAAAAACAAAAAGATTTACAATTAAATGAAAATAGCCACTCCATGCAAACTGTAAGTTAAAACTACGTTTTTTGTATTTTACTTGGAGTATATTACTGACGGTGCTGCTAAATCATGTTGAGCTAGCTAACCCTGTACGGGCTGTAGGAACAATTAAGATAGCTAGCTAGGTCTAGTTAATATAAGAATGTTTCTGTAACATAGCAAGCTAAATAGTTTGCCTTGCGGACAACATTGACATTTGATGCAACGGATAGGTAGTTGGTTAATTTTTCAAGCGTCCCCCGCAACGCATTTCTAATTATATTAGCTTGTACCGTACTCGCTGTTGTGCTACGTAGTTACCCAAATAGTGTAGCCTGTTAGCAAGACATCTAACTAGCTTGCAGCTAACCAGCTACGTTAGCTGGCAAACACCATAACCCGTTTAACATTAACTGAGTTGACTGGCCAGCGCGTACATGAGCATTTTTGCGATTGCTGGCACGCAGCATGTGTACCACACACATTGATGTTTTATTGTCCGCACTTGTTTTAACTAAACTAGTGTTAAACGACTGGTGGCCGTTGCCAGCCACCGGTTTGTTTTGGCCGCCATTTTGTGGGGGGAAACTTCTCTAAACGCAGCGCAAGCGAGCGGGAGCGCGCCTGGGTTTGGGAGCGCGCAAGCCGGGCAGACCCTCTCTTACTCGAGCAAAAACTAGCCTTGGTGTGAACGAGATTATCGGGCAGAGAGGGGGGGTTCCCTAGCGATTGCACATCGCTAGCTTTAGCGGTGCGATAGAAATACCCCAATTTTTATTTTATTCGTTTTTTTATTTGTAAAAAGAACTCCTCTCTTCCCCCATCCACCCCCTTCCTTAACACCAAGCAACACTCTTCGATAACTAGCTAGCTGCCGATAGCTACCCACACGGCGAACTAGCTAGCTAGCCTACACGGTTCCCGGGGAGGGAAAAAGAAAGACAATTCTGAGGAAGGAAGGAATGAAAAAGGAAGAGAAAGGGGAGAAGAAAGTGGGCTTTGCTACATTGAACCACCCTTAAGCGAACCCACCCGGTAACTTAGAATCTGTACTATACTAGCTAGCCAGCTAACCAGTGCACTGCGCCGGGTTGAGAACGCCGAAATCCAAAACTGCCCGTGCGTTCAGCTACTGCGCTTGGGAGACAAACGTTACCGCTTTACAAGAGAGGGATACAGAGGAGCGGACCAACGATTTTGTAAAATATAGATCTGCATTTTTGAGAAGGGGATCGCACCCATCAGAGGAGTGGAGGTTGGGGGAGGGGGTTTGGTTTACCGGTTTCTGAATCTGCCCGGTACTTAGTGGTGGAGGTTAGGACGGAGGGAGAGGGAATACTGATAATGGCTGCTTCGGGAAGCTTGAAGCGAGCCGCCGCCTGAGGTAAGATCACATTGGCATGCTTATTTTGATATTTCAAATTGATAATGATATCAGTATAAACGCAGTGTGTGTGTGCCGTCGTTTGTCGTTGATTCATCTATGTGAATACATGTTTCTGTCATTATCTTAACGTAACTGTGTCAGCGTCTTCCATTACCTCTTCTCCAAGCAACAAGACGCCGTTCTGTATCTGAAGGTGCTTGATTCGCAGGCCGTTCAGTGCCGGGGAATGGGGAGGGGAGGGAAAGGATATGAGAGAGACAATTCGGCACTGTCACTTCAGTCAAGCCGGTGTCGATAAATTTACACCGTGTCCATGCCATTGTCCTTCTGTTCAATTGTATCCAAGCAGTATCTAATTGCTGTCTAGCTGGTAATGAGCAGCTACAGCACTGAAGTGTGTTAATCGCGATGGTAGCTGTGATTTGCTGTGATGGATATCTGCATTTTGAAATGCGGCGTCCTACACCGACTTATTAGCTAGCTAGTTAGCCAGTTAGCAACAGTAACTAGCTATCTCGACAGCATTCTACCGAGCCAGGTAGCTAGCTACCATTAGCCAGCTAATGTAGGACTTCAGCATAACTGCGTTCGCTTGCTATCAACGTATAAGCAGGCTAGCTGGCTTACTAGCAATCATATTTGCAGATGCATGGTAAAAGAAAATGTAAATAAGTTCAATCACCTAGACAGCCACTAGATAAGGTGTTAAGGGAGACCAGGGATACATCGGATATGTCTAGCTAGCTACCTGTAGTGGGCTGTTTCATCTTCGAAATATGCATATGTGTGTTCTAAGTAATAACGTTACTTTCCGTGCACTTTACTGGAGTGAATATAGCGGTCTGTCTCCTATGCAGTTTAAAATCAGCTCGTCCATTATGGCTTAATCAAATCTCTTTCGTACATTTCTGGAAATTTTATTTAGGTACGCTTTAAGTAGATAATGTGCGTGCTTTATAAGGGGTACCTAAAAGCCAGTGCAATATTTAAGCAGTGGTTCTGAAAAGGGCAAGGGTATTGCGTTTGGTGTTTCAGTTGTGCGGTTATGTATTTATTTATTTATTAGGGTAGGTAAAATCACATTTCATTTTGAATTTACATCTGAACGCAAAGTAGCATTTAATCCTACCCTGTAAATGCATTCGTGCACACGCGTGTAATTCTAAGACTAGATGTGCTGATTCTGGCTAGCTTAGTTTCCCTGCGTCGCCAAAAAGGCAGGTTATAGTTCATATCAATTTATTTAGGTAGATGCTTATTCCAACTGTAACCGTGAATCCTTCACTGCATATATGACTACACCTTTCTGCTCCTACGAATCGGTTTTCTGCGATCCACCTCGGACTAGAGGTGGTGCTGAAATAGAACGCCGGTTCAAAATGGACACTTTCCCTTTTTCCCCAGCGTTTTTGGTCACTGTTTCCAGTGCATCGCAGTAAATTGTATTACGGTTTTTAATCGTGACAGTTACGACCATAGGCAATATTCAAATGTCATCCGTTTTCGGTGGGTTATTTTTAGCACTATTTTGCGATCTTCCTTGTTTATTTTTTTCGCTACGACTTGACTAGATTTAATCCATATTAGATTTTCAGGTGAAAGGTTGGTTACAGTTTGACTTTGAGTCACTGAGGAATTTCGTTTGTCTGTGTGGTACCTCAAATGACAATGATCAGAATGCAAAATGCAACATTTTCCCAGTCCACCTTTTAGTACTGAGCTCCACCTTGCCTATTAGGCAGTTGTGTTAACCATAAAAGCAACTAGTATCATGTGAGGAGGCTCACACAATGTATACCAGTTACCCCATTAAATGCATCTCGTAGCCTTGTTTCTGTAACCAAACTTCGGTTCCAAGTTGCCTTTCGGCATGGCAGTTGCATTGGCTGACATGTAGAAGCAAGCTTAATCACCAAATAGTCTTCTTCAGAACCAAGTCATTCTCATTTTTATTTGCCTCTATCTCTCCTCGTCCCGCCTGCATTTATTTGCGAATGATAGAGAAGCTCTGTGAGGTTTCTTTTGGTATCGGTGGCCGGGTGACACGCTGTTGTGAATGGACTGAGTGGCTTCATTGTACGAAACCCTGACACGTCTGTAAAAAAGGAAAACTTTATTTATTTATTTATTTATTTATTTTGCGAATCGGGTTTTTCAAGTGCAGCTTTTTGAGAGTGGTTTGGTCGAAGATCTTTTCCTGGTGCTTTGGCCGGTGTGCGAGATGCTGGGAACGATGAGTCGCTCTTGCGTGTGCCCGGGCTCTTGTGAGCAGGCAGATTTTGGTGTTCGCAAAGGTGCTGGAGCATATGTGGCCAAGTCACTGATCGCTTGTGTTTATGTTAGTGTACGCTTAATGTGTGAATGGTTGTGACTCCCACGTGCACGTGTGTGGTTGTGCGTGCACTGTGCTTTCGTACTGAAGTGCTGTCTGTGAACAGATAGTGTGTGTGTGTGTGTGGAGGGGGGTGGGAGCATTATATAGTCGATCTCATTCAGGAAATCCCTGCCACCCCAGTCAAGTCTGGACCTACACATCCGAGCTCCCTTTCCTGTTCCCCGTTGAACACGTTTGAGCAAGTAGAGCGGTCGCTTGTTTGTCTTTTGCCGAGACCACTGGAGAGGGCTTCCCCATTCGTCTATTGATTTACTCTGAGTTTGATAGCTCAGGGTTGGAAAGGGGAGACACCCACTCGCTCACAAGTTCATAGTCCCTCCGCCAGCTTTTACATGCCGGTGAACTTGATTTACAACGTAACCAGAGTCCTGGCAGTTAAGGAAGCTCTGCTCGCGGAGGCGCTCTCTCTCTAGACTGGATCGAGAGCGAGTGTAGTGGGAGGGAGTTTGCGGAGGAGACCGCTCCGTAGCTCCGGTGTTTTTTACGGACCGGGCGAGTGCTCCCGTTTCATTGCACGTGGAGTCACTCCCAGGCTGCTTGGGCTGCCGGCTCTTGCACACAAACGCGCAGCACCCTCTTTGCCTTTTTGGTTTTAGTGAGTCCCTACGAGGCTCAGACCTGCCCCTCCCCTCTCTGTCAAACACATTACCCTTTCCCTAAAAGTGCATTGATTTGGGTATGGCGCTGAATGAACCCATCCCATGTACGCATCGGTCTCTGATGGGCTGTACGGCTCGATCGCCACCTCGGCGACTTCTCCATGAGCTCTTGTACTCTCTTCTGCAGTGCTCTGGAGAATCCACATCCCTCCCTGTCCCCTCACGTTTTGGAGAGTCCTGTCTTGGGTGGGCTTCACAGACAGTTTCGAATCCACCCAAAAAGAGAAAAGAAAACAAGACTTGAGGGGACAGCCAGTGAAAAGTTTTTCGAAATTTGGCTGACTGAGTTGGCGAAGCTAATTTATGTAGTCAATGAGGTTTTGGACATTTGACCAAACAAGAGGTGAAGGGAATTTGTGCTGTTGCCTGACAGTCATTCATTCAAGCTTCCAAATTCGAGGTAGCTTGCATTCAGATTTCCAGTTCCCACTGCAATGCAGTGTTGGTTTCAACAGTTTTTAGCCATTATCCAATCCCAGTTGGGGACAAGGTCAGAGATTTTTAGTAAGAAGTCCTGTAAGGGGGACTGTGGTTGTACTCGAAGCTTGACCCCTGAGCTACTCAAAGTGCATAGTTCCTGTACAAACAGTGCAGCAGCTGCATAGAAGGATGAGCTGTTGGGAAAAGTAACCATGTTAAGTGCCTTCATAAGGCAGATATAAATGTCATTGTTAATCTGTGACAACTACTGACAAAACAGGCAACAGTTCAACAACTTGTCTTTGTATTGGCTTTTTCATTTTTGGTTTGATCCTTTTAGTTTTGATCCTTACATGAAGGTTTAAAGAAGTCTTAGACCAGTTGGACTTTTAGACTGGGTATTATTAGCTTAGCATTTTACTATTGTTAAACAGAGTACTAACTCGTAAACAGAGTAAGCTCCTTGACAATTGAGGCTAGCTTTTGGACCAAAAGTCTTACATGACAAATCATTTTTTATCCATAAACTTGATAAACTCTCTTAAACATTCGGTCCTTACCTGTTTATCTCTGGTGGCCTTGTCAGAAACAGTGCTCTGTGAAACCTGATGAAATGGGAAGGTTTATTTTGTGTGTTCTTATATTCAGCCCACCCCTGCACCCCCCCACCCCCACTGCTTCTTTGACTTGTATTTCTAATCATGTCTGGGTGTGACCTTGATGATATTGCTTGGACATCTCACTGCTGTGTTCATCAAAATACCTGTCTCCACTTCTGTTTCCCAAATATAGTGAAGCGTGGGAATTTGATAGGGGACGATTGATTAGCTTGATTGATTTGATGAAATCTGCAGGGAAAGCCCATCGCTCTGTGAAATGCTTAAGCTTCTTTGTAAGGGCCATATCCAGCATTTTGCCACT
This sequence comes from Anguilla rostrata, assembly GCF_018555375.3. Classification (NCBI taxonomy): domain Eukaryota; kingdom Metazoa; phylum Chordata; class Actinopteri; order Anguilliformes; family Anguillidae; genus Anguilla; species Anguilla rostrata. Next base: position 81,557,945 of record NC_057933.1, on the reverse strand, counting down.
CAGTTATGTGTGTTTAATTTAGCAGTTGATAAGTAATACAACATATTACTTGATTAAATCATGTTTTTGGTTGACCATTTCAGCTATGAATGTTCTGGTAAATTAAAAAAAAATGACCATTAATATAACTGTATGACCTGGGTGGTGTTTGATCAAGTAGGGTGTCATTTGCTTTTCAGCCTATGCAAAATACCAGCCCTGCGGCATACAATTACTGTATGCAACAAGCAGCTCAGACAGCCATTTTAAAGTGTGTATTACACCAAGAAAGGTAACGATACATAAGCACTACAGAGGTCTGTAATGTTGAGCGCTGGCTAGAATAAATTTGATTGCATCTGTGGAAGGAACTGCGTCCAGTGGTTGAAATGTGATGGCATGAAATGTGATTTTTGTGTGCGTGTGCTTATGAGTGCATCTAATGGGGAAGTCTCCATTTCCAGTCGGGAAACTGAAAGACATCCACTGTCCCACAGTTCCAACTGAGCTCTGCTGTTGCCAGGGGCAACCAGACAAGCTGCGAGGGATGGATGACCTCCCTCTCTTCTCCTCCTCCTCATCCTCCTTACATTTTGCCAGATAAGTGGAGCCAAGGCAGACGTCAGGTTTCACTGAAATCCTTCTCTTCCAACTGCAAAGTGGAACTTTGAACAATCGTCTTGGCTCCAGTCTTTACCCAGATCGTTAGACCAGTGAGGCAGCTGTGCTGTAAAGCACTGATGGATGTAGTAAAACCACCCAAACAGCTTCAGATTAACATGGATGCTTGAACTTTTCAGATCAAGTCAGTTTCACAAACCCCAGTTTGCCATTGCATAAGAAAGTGTACACAGTGAACGAGTTGCTCTTAAATATGACGGCAGCTTTTGTGAATCAGGTCGTTTTATGTCATGAAAGGGATTAAAGTTGTCGCGTAACAAGTATCCCTTCCTGAGAACATCTGTCAAAATGGCAGCGATCACAGGACCCCTATTGCTGTTGAATTGTTTGGCCAGGGACCTGCTTCTTTGTTCTTTGGTGTCTCTGCGGTCCACTTGAATGCCCGGGACAGGAAGTCATTGAGGCCTATATGTTGTGCTGCTCGGAGAAGTTACCCAGCTAAAGCTCGGTGGCAGTTTTTATGAAGATTGTGATTGGCCAACTTGATTTCCTAGTTCGCTAAATTGTTTCACGCGCTCGTCTTATCGATACAACACTTTTACTGGTTGATGTTGCGTGCCATGCATATGGTGGGTGTTTCTTTTCTTGATTCACGTCTGATCCCTCTCTGAAGAGAGCTGAAAATGACCTTATGGTTTCGGCTGGGTGGAGGTGAATGCTGTTTTAACAGCAGTGTGGCAGCCTTCAGTGAAGTATTGTGTGTTTTACCCATCACTGTCCCCATTTCTCTTCACACACCCACCATTCAGCTGCCCTCCTCTCGTGTTGAGGGGGAGAGCAGTCAGTGACACAGGGAAGGGCACCGACTCCACTGACATTGGCTCTCATGAAGGCTTCCGTGACATTGATGGTTGTTGCAGAGGTCAGCACCCTTAGGAAGCTAGGTGGCTGACTCCTGTCAACAGCTTTTGGGGGCCCCAGGACTGGCTCAGACCTCAGTGATCTCTGTTTTGCTGCGGTTGGGTTTGCTAGTGCTCAGTCTGCAAGATCATTGTCTCTCTTTGTCCCTGATTCTTAGAGTTGTGAAGTTTTAAGTGACATGTACTCATGTAGTCCCAAGCCAAACCCACTGTGCAAAGCTTTGATTCTGTAGGCCCACAGTCTACCCCCTGGAGTAGATTTGAGCCACAAAATGGTGGAAGACGTGGAAAGTGGAGCCCTGTGGTCAGAAAAACCAGCAGAGAAAAGACTGAAGTGTGCCAAGTCAATATTTGCAGGCGAAGAAGTGGCGACTGAATTATCCTGCAAAGTAAGGACATAAACGAGTGGAGAAGCCTACAAAGTAGAGACTGAGAGTGGAAATGCTGTATAGTGAAGACTTGGAGGTAGAAAAGCCTGCAAAGTGAGGACTTTCAGGTAAAAAGGTCTGGATCAACCTGCTCTGCTTTGGGATGGGAGTGTCATTCCCCCGCTCTACAGTCCTCAGACTTGCTTCAGTCATGCGGACTCTGTTGCCTCTACTTTCTTCCCTTCCTGTGTTTGAGGTTGTCCCCTTTAATGCAGTTTTCTCAGTGCCGCTCATAAATTGGTAATGAAAGGCACATTCTGCGGCGGGGAGAGGGGCAAGTGCTGCCCTAATTCAGGAAGCTGTCCTCAACACTGGCTCCTGACCTGGGCTCGCAGAACAGGGCAGTTAACGGCAGCTTTTATCACAGGTGATCATCTAGACACTCGCCCTTCCGCCTTGCCCATAACTTAGAGTTAATGGCAAGTTTACTTCTTTTTAACATCCAGACCCGTGTGTGTGTGTGTTGTGCCTGTCTCGAGTCTAATTTTTTTTTACTGAGTGTGTGTGTTCTGGCATATTTCACATCCACCTGTTGCTCGTTAGCCCGTGCCAGCTATATGTATTTGCTTTTTTGAAGAGGGGTGTTCTTATGGCATCAAAAGCTGTTGAAGGTTGGGTTGAGTAAATTCATGTGCCACGCTCCTGAATCCTGAACAGCAGCAACATTCTGGACTCAGGGTGGATTCGCAGTGTAGATTCTCAGGGATCTTGTGTGCTGGTCTCAGGGTGGATTCTTAGGGATCCTGTGTGCTGGTCTCAGGGTGGATTCTCAGGGATCCTGTGTGCTGGTCTCAGGGTGGATTCTTAGGGATCCTGTGTGCTGGTCTCAGGGTGGATTCTTAGGGATCCTGTGTGCTGGTCTCAGGGTGGATTCTTAGGGATCCTGTGTGCTGGTCTCAGGGTGGATTCTTAGGGATCCTGTGTGCTGGTCTCGGTGGATTCTTAGGGATCCTGTGTGCTGGTCTCAGGGTGGATTCTTAGGGATCCTGTGTGCTGGTCTCGGTGGATTCTTAGGGATCCTGTGTGCTGGTCTCACTGTGTGCCTGCTTATGAGCATGCATGCATGAGTCTGAGCGAGGGTGTTTTTTTTTTTTGTTTTTTTTTTTACATTTTAAATAAAGGTGTTGCAGTATGACCTTAGAAGAGAAGAGTCTCCTGCTTGTGCATGCAGCTCGGAATGTCCAGTCAGTGATTAGTCTGCTATCTGTGGTGGTGAGCAGTGAGGTGAAGCTGTGCTGAAGTTCTGCTGCTAGGTTCTGTCACCAAGGATACTGGACGTGCCTTGCTGTCCAGCTCATGCAGCTCACTAGGTGTTCATATGGCCTTTGAGAGTGTGGACCCCTGATGCTCAAGGTGACCTGGCATCAGTGCTGCGGGATGTGGGACTCCTGTCAGTGTTTGAGGCATGGCTCCTGGTGTCTGTGCTGCAGACCTCCTGGTGTCAGTGCTGTAGAATGGCTTTTGATATCAGTTTTATGGCAGGCTTCCTGGTGTCAGTGCTGCAGAGCTCCTGGTGTCAGTGCTGCGGACCTCCTGGTATCAATGCTGCGGAGCTCCTGGTGTCGGTGCTGCAGAGCTCCTGGTGTCAGTACTGTAGAATGGCTTTTGATATCAGTTATGTGTCAGTGCTGCAGAGCTCCTGGTGTCGGCGCTGCGAGCTCTTGGTGTCGGCGCTGCGGACCTCCTGGTGTCAGTGCTGCAGACCTCCTGGTGTCAGTGCTGCAGAGCTCCTGGTGTCGGTGCTGCGGAGCTCCTGGTGTCGGTGCTGCCGAGCTCCTGGTGTCAGTGCTGCGGAGCTCCTGAGTGACAGTGCTGCGGACCTCCTGGTGTCAGTGCTTCAGAGCTCTTGGTGTCGGTGCTGCAGAGCTCCTGGTGTCAGTGCTGTAGAATGGCTTTTGATATCAGTTATGTGTCAGTGCTGCAGAGCTCCTGGTGTCAGTGCTATGGAGCTCCTGGTGTCGGTGCTGCAGAGCTCCTGAGTGACAGTGCTGCCGAGCTCCTGGTGTTGGTGCTGTATAATAGCCCCTGATATCAGGTCTGTGTGTCAGTGCTGAGGAGGACCTCCTGTTGTCATTCCGGTGCTCTGTGTTGTGTCTGTGCTGTGGTGGAGTATATCATGGTGCTGCCGAGCTCTTGGTGTCATTGTTGCTGAGGTGATGCATCTCTTACTGCAGGTGATGTGACGGGTTAGTGGAATTCACACTCGCTGCTGTGTGGCTCTGTTTCCGTGCCACGGTGGATTGGTCAGTGCTATCGAGTTTGCAGGGTCAGTGCTGTTGTGGTTCTGTTTGTGCTGTAGAGTTTGCAGGGTCAGTGCTGTTGTGGTTCTGTCCGTGCTGTAGAGTTTGCAGGGTCAGTGCTGTTGTGGTTCTGTTTGTGCTGTAGAGTTTGCAGGGTCAGTGCTGTTGTGGTTCTGTCCGTGCTGTAGAGTTTGCAGGGTCAGTGCTGTGGTGGTTCTGTCCGTGCTGTAGAATTTGCAGGGTCAGTGCTGTGGTGGTTCTGTCCATGCTGTAGAGTTTGCAGGGTCAGTGCTGTGGTGGTTCTGTCCGTGCTGTAGAGTTTGCAGGGTCAGTGCTGTGGTGGTTCTGTCCGTGCTGTAGAATTTGCAGGGTCAGTGCTGTGGTGGTTCTGTTCGTGCTGTAGAGTTGCAGGGTCAGTGCTGTGGTGCTTTTGCAGAATTCCGACAGTGAGTGTAACTGGGCTCCCAGTGTCAGTACCCTGAGCTGTGTGCGCGCGGATAGGACACTCCCACCTTCCTCCGGTCTCCGCAGTCCCTCCCAGCTGAGAGACAGCCTGTGACTGAGAGCATCAGAGCTGATCTGTGTGCTGCTGTAATATTATGTAATTGCTGTAGCCCTGTGCGCAGGCATATTGCTGTGCTTTGTATGCCGGGTGGTGCTGTACTTGAGCCAGTGCAGTGCCCTGCATGCATTATCCAGCGGCTGAATTCTGCATGTTCGGCTTTGCAAAGCGGGTGTCCTCCTAGTGCATTCATACGAGAGTGAGCGCTGCACACTGGACCTCCACAAACGGCCTGCCTGTGCCTCTGCTGTAAACGGCTGCTTTTTCTGCCATGTGCTGAGCGTGTGGGCTGGAGCACTGTTCTAGAGTCAGTCACTGTGAGCTCATGTGCTGAGCATGTGGGCTGGAGCACTGTTCTAGAGTCAGTCACTGTGAGCTCATGTGCTGAGCATGTGGGCTGGAGCACTGTTCTAAAGTCAGTCACTGAGCTCATGTGCTGAGCATGTTGTCCTTAGGGCTGTTCTAGAGTCAGTCACTGTGAGCTCATGTGCTGAGCATGTACTCTAGCACTGTTCTAGAGTCAGTCACTGTGAGCTCGTGCTGAGCATGTGGGCTGGAGCACTGTTCTAGAGTCAGTCACTGAGCTCATGTGCTGAGCATGTTGTCCTTAGGGCTGTTCTAGAGTCAGTCACTGTGAGCTCATGTGCTGAGCATGTACTCTAGCACTGTTCTAGAGTCAGTCACTGTGAGCTCGTGCTGAGCATGTGGGCTGGAGCACTGTAGTCTCATGAGTCAGTCTGGCATGTGGCTGCATGTTGGCTGTGAGCGTCGTGTGGTCTTTAGGGCTGTTCTGGAGCCTGTCCCTTGTGTGACGTGCAGGGAGAGCTTGTCCCTGTCGCTGATGTGAGCTGAGGAGTAGGGGCTGCTCTGTGCTGTGTGTTCCAGTGCAGCTGAGCTGAGTGGGATGCCGCTGCACTGATCAGCATGTGTGCAGCCCTTGGCAGTCACATGCACCACAGTCTGCATTAGAGCCCACAGTACAGAAGCGTAGGGGCGCGGGGTACTGTGGAGAATGTCTGCTCTGTGTGTGTGTGTGCGTGTGCAAGTGTAGTGTGCTGCCATTGTGTCATGGCTGCGTGCGTATCCATGTTTCAGTCAGAGCTGGGCGCTTGGATGCATGCGTGTGTGTTTTTTTTGTACTTGTGTTTGTGTGTGCATGCGCACACATGTTTGTTTGTCACTGCTGGGTGCTTGTGTGTGTATATGAACACTTGTGAATATGTGTGTGCGTGTGGGTGTGTGTGCACGTGTGCATTTGTGTGTGTGTGTGTGTGTGGGCGTGTGGTACGTGTGTGTGTGCATGTGTACGCATGCATGCGTGTATGTGCATGTGGTGTCTGCATGTGTGTGGTGCTTATGTGTGTGTGTGTATGTGTGCATGTGGTATGTTCGTGCGTGCATGCTGGTTTGTGTGTGTGTGCATGTGGTGGGTGTGCGTGTGTGTGTGCATGTGGTATGCTTATGTGTGCACGTGCATGTGATGTGTGTGTGCATGTGGTGCACGTATGTGTGTGTGCGTGCATGCGGTGTGTGTGTTTGCATGTGCGTGTATATGTGTGTGTGCGTGCATGTGGTGTGTTTCTGCATGTGCGTGTACAGCGGGTGGCTGCTCTCCGTGGTGCTGCCTCCTCCCCCCCCCCTCGTCAGCCCTGCCCGCTGACCTGCTTAACACAGCGCTGAGAGAGGGAGGGAGACAGAGAGAAGGGAGAGAGAGGAGATGGAGAGAAGTATAGAGAGAAGAAAGACAAGGTACAGGGTAGACAAGTAAAAAAAGAGAGCGATTGGAGAAAGATGAATAAAAAGGAAGAGACATGATAAAATGGGGGGAGGGGGGCAGCTCCAAAAATAGAACTTACTTCATCACTTCAGCAAGCCCCTGATCCAGCCCTGCACTGGATTATTTCCTATGAATGAAATACATGTCTTTATTAATGTATGAATTTTATCCACAACAACGTCTCTAGATTTGCTGCCTCTCTTGGCTTTATTGGTTCAATGAATGACTCACTTCAGGTGTATTAATACAGAACCACAGCAGTGCGTCCATTTCCGATTTCCCCTACAACAGTTGCTTGTGTTTGAGGGTTGATGATGAGTCAGTGATGGGTACAGAATACAGCCCAGGAGTAGTTGCGTCTGTCCGGCTCGCTGATCTTTAATGTGTCATGGAACAGCACTGGGGGGGGGTTTGAGGGCCAGGGCAAGATGTTGATGTAAGTATGAGGTTTCCATGATGTCATCAAGGGGTGACATCATCAAGAACAGGATTGCTGTGTTGGACTTTTTTGTTTGTTTGCGTGTGTGTGTGTGTGCGTGTGTGTGTGTGTACATGCGCGCGCGTGTCTGTCTGGAGTCTCAGGTTATACAGAGTGAAGAGTAAACCCAGCGTGAGCGAGCGGGGCAGCATGGAGCAGCCCACTGAAGTTAGCCGAGCTCTGAATGAGCACCGATTACACAGACCCGCCGGGTCCTCAGCTGTGGCGTCCCTTTGTCTTTACCTGGCAACCGGAGTTTCTGGTGGGTCTGTAGCAGGGCGTCGCTAGTTCAGTCCCGCAGGGCCCAGGTGTTTGCTGGGTTGTGTTCCCGCTGGTTCTGGCTTGGGTTCGTTTACGGCCGCGTGAGCGCGTGCTAGTTTATGTGTTGGCAGTTTGTATTGGTAGCCAGTTCATACACGATGGAACCTTCTTTGCCAATGATGCATACGGAAAGCGTATCATTGAAAAATAAAAAATATCTGAACAAATGAGTGATTGAGCTAGTCCTGTAGCTAAGTGCAGAAGCTTTTTTGGTATATGTCTATGGCTGATGCAAAAGGTGAAGATGAGCATCTTGTCTCAGTGTACCTTTGTGGCAGACCCTGGCCTTGATGACTTGTGGAACTCCCCCCCCCCCCCCCCCTCCCAAAAAATTGCTGTCTCCGCATAGGGGGCTGGTAATCTGAGCAGGGGGACAGCTGGGAGGTGTTTTGTTGCCGGGAGGAGAGGGGGGGTTCCAGTCTTCCGGAGCAGTGACCGGAACTCAGCATGAAGTATGACCACAGCTTCCTCGAATTCCAAAGTGGCGTCATTTTTGGTGTGTCTCTCTCCCTCCCCCTCTCCCCTTTTGGCTTCATCTGAACCTGTTGTAGGGTGTGCCCTCCTGTTCTCAGCCACACTGCCATTGGCTCACCGGACTCCTTTACACTCTGGACTCCAAAAGGGCCCTTGTGATTTGTTGGCCACTTGGAGCGTTCAGTTTTATATATCAAGATGTGAAAGTGTGTTATTGATGTTTCACTTCTTTAATTTGCATTTGAATTTGCTCTGCTCCCTCGACATTCACCCCTACTTCGTGCTCACGTTTCCATTGAAAGACTTTGTCAAGGTTATCCACAGGAAGTGTATGTGGGGAAGCCTTTCAGTGTGACACCTTTTTGCCCACGGGTTTCAAATGGGATTACAGATGAGAGCTGCTCTGAGGCAGTGTGTGCATGCATGTGCGCGAGTGTGTGTGGGTGTGTGCGTGCCCTGTGATGACAGGTGCTCATACGTGCTGTCCTCAGTGTGTTGTGTGCTCTGTGCTAACTTATTCAATGCAAATGAAGACTGTTTCCTCGTACAGGAGCACAGCATCGGGCCTGTTGGAAGACCTCCAGTATGTTTAGAGTTCAGAGTGCTGTGGGCGGAGTCCATGCGTGTGCTGTGTCAGTGTGCCAGTGTATTTCGTCAGTAGATTGTAGTGAGTTTACTGTGCTACCTGTGCATCATTGTGTGCTCAGTGTGCTCTCCAGGCATTTGTGTGTTCAGTGTGCTGTGCCAGTAAACCCAGTGTGCAGTATGCTGTTTGTGTGCAGTTGTGAGTGTCAGTAGATTGTTGTGAGTTTACTGTGCTGCCTGTGGAACATTGTGTGTTCAGTGTGCTCTCCAGGCATTTTGTATGTTCAGTGTGCTGTGCCAGTAAACCCAGTGTGCTCTGTCTGTCTCTGTCTGTCTGTCTGCAGGAAAAAATGCTTTTTGACAAATTTGCTCTCTCTTCACAGGAAGCAGAACCTGTGAAGTGGCCAATGGGCTGTAAGCTTACTAAATATTGCTAGTGTGTAGTGTGCTTAACTAAGGGGGGTTGGAGGGGGGGGCAGGATCTCTTCTCCTTATAGGGTTATAATGGACCTCTGTGTGGGTGAGTGTGTGGGTGTGTGTGGAAGCAGAACTGCTCTCCAACAAAGCTGCAGCCGTTGTGGTTCAGAGTAAGTATGTTGTAGTCATGGCATCCACAGTGTGTTGCATGTAGCCTCTGGTTCTGGTCTTGCTGTGGTCTGGTTCCTCTGTCTCTGGCCTGGTTCTGGCCGTGCTGTGGCCTTCCTCTGGCCTGGTTCTGGCCTTGCTGTGGCCTTGTCCTGGCCTCGCTCTGACCTGATTATGGCCCATGCTCTGGCCTGGTTCCTGCCTTGCTGTGGCCTTGCTCTGGCCTGGTTCTGGTCTTGCTCTGGCCTGGTTCTGGCCTTGCTCTGGCCTGGTTTTGGCCTTGCTCTGGCCTGGTACTGGACTTGCTCTGGCTTGGTTCTGGCCTTGCTGTGGCCTCGCTCTGGCCTGGTTCTGGCCTTGCTCTGGCTTGGTTATGGCCTTGCTCTGGCCTGGTTATGGCCTTGCTTTGGCCTTGTCCTGGCCTCGCTCTGGCCTGGTTATGGCCTTGCTGTGGCCTTGTCCTGGCCTGGTTCTGGTCTGTCTCCAGTCAGGTTTTGGGCCGGCTGTGCCCTGGTGCTGACCTTGCTCTACCTCATCCACTCTGTGCCCGGGGCTCCATAGTGGAAGCGCAGTTGAACCGCGGTGTGGCTCCAGGACATGTTGACCCCGTGCAGCAGTCACTCGTGAGTCACAGAGACAGTGGCTTGGTGTCTTTGCACAGTGGAGGCTCTGCAGATGGCCGTGGCTCTGCTCCCATGTGAGTCTTGAGCGGTCGTGGATCTGTGTGCACTGGGAGGTTTTTCAGCAACTATACACAGACAAATTGTCCCACACTTGGACCATATAGTCTTCAGCAAACGCTGGCCTTACAGTATGGTGAAATTATTTGAATGACACAGCATATAGAGATTCACAATGATACTTCTCAAAGGATCTATTGGGTGTTAGTAAGCCAAATGAAAACATACAAGACGGCAGATCTCCAGAAACGGGGTAGGGCAGCCCTGGTACAGGAGCTGTATTGTTGAGTGTGTAGGAGCTGTATCGGGGACAGTAGTGTTGAGTGTATAGAAGCTGTATCAGGGACAGTAGCGTTGAGTGTATAGGAGCTGTATCGGGGACAGTAGTGTTGAGTGTATAGGAGCTGTATCTGGGACAGTAGTGTTGAGTGTATAGGAGCTGTATCGGGGACAGTAGTGTTGAGTGTATAGGAGCTGTATCGGGGACAGTAGTGTTGAGTGTATAGGAGCTGTATCGGGGACAGTAGTGTTGAGTGTATAGGAGCTGTATCGGGGACAGTAGTGTTGAGTGTATAGGAGCTGTATCGGGGACAGTAGTGTTGAGTGTATAGGAGCTGTATCGGGGATAGTAGTGTTGAGTGTGTAGGAGCTGTATCGGGGATAGTAGTGTTGAGTGTGTAGGAGCTGTATCGGGGACAGTAGTGTTGAGTGTATAGGAGCTGTATCGGGGACAGTGGTGGGTCAGTGTTTCTTTCTCACAGGGAGCTGAAAGTGGGTCAGCGCAGGGGAAGAGCAGAGGCTGGGCAGCAGCAGCCTAGCAGCAACACACACACGGACACACAAACGCACACATGGACACACGCACACACACAGACACACACAAACACAGACGTGCACACGGAAAAACATTATACATGCACACACTCACACACAGAGATGTCACGGACATGAAATTCACACTGACATACGCATACAGTGGTGTCGTACACATGTTCAAAGAGAAACATGCACGCATGGGGGATATTGAATGTACAGGTACAAAGATATCATACACACCCTCCCACTCAGAGAGAGAGAGAGTGAGGGAGGGAGAGAGAGAGACACACACACACACACACACATGTGGAGGGCCATGCGTCTATACACACTTGTGTGGGTACATGTACATGTTAGTATCAGATTTCGGTAAGTCTCCACTGGGCTTGCAGCCCTGATCCCCTTCAGGATGGTGTGGGTGGAAGTTGTGTGTCCCAGGACATTCTGGTGTTTGTGGCAACACTGCTTGCTCTTGCTTCTGCATCTTTAGGATGCCCAGGCCTCAAATCCCACCACTATGAATGCGCCCCACAGCCTTGTCACTGGATTTGGATGTAAAGTGTCAGCCAAATGCACTTGTCATTAGCCAGTCTGAATGTCTGTGTGTGTCTGCCATGCCTGAGTACACACACCTGTGCACTACCTGCACTCAAAACAGTGAAGGCTGCCTGTCACTGTGTCTGTGTGTGCGTGTGTGTGTGTTTGCCACATGTGCATCTGTATAAAATGGTGTGCGAGTGCATTTCTGGGAGCAGGAGACGAGCTTCTGTGTGTCAACTGACGGCCAAAGTGGCAATGCCGGCGTGCCTGTACATACCCCTTGCCAGACTCCATGCCAGCCCTAAGCTGGCACAGTGAGAATTAAATAGCCAGAGCTTCTAGAGATTATGGCCAGCTTAACAGAAGATTAATCACATTGTATGCACAGTATAGGAGGAATGGGAGGAGAGCGGCTTCAGAAGGACGGGGATGCTTGGCTTTTCTGGAGAGCAGCAGATACAGAGGAGAAGGCTCTTTTAAAAGGCTGGGATGCTTCTAAGATGTCGCGTTGCCATGGAAAGGGGCGGTGCTTTTTTTCTCCTGAACCTCGGCTGTGGTGGCTCTGGTGCCCATCCCTGGTTGTTCAGGGCCTACCTGCAGGACTTCCCAGGTAGCCTGCCTTGGCTGCCAGCGTTTCGGTCGGTTGGCAGTGTGGCTGTCCCAAGGTGTGGGACTCACCGGTAGGGTTTAGAGCCAGACTTAAAGCACGTTAAAGGAAAAAAAAATTTTTTTTTAACTTTCCAGGTATTGTCCTGATCACAAATGGAGAGGATCCTGGTTTTTGCCAATCCCACCCCGCCCCACCCCGTTTGGGAGAGACTGAAGTATACGCAAGCAACAAGTGTGTTCTGCCAGTGTGACTGTCCTCACGGTTTGGGATAATTGATCCAATGGCAAGTGTTCCTGAAGGATGTAATTGCAGCCATTAGCGTTTGAAGTGGATATCTCCCTGTCTGTTGCCTTCTCCCTGACACGCCTACTGGATAAAATGCTGTGCATTCTTGTACCGAACATTAATGTGGCAACACTGAAAAGTGACAACAAACAACTTGCCAGGTGTTGTTTTGTGCTAAGCCAAAGATCAGTTGTGAGTTACTCATTTGTATTATGGAACGTTGCTATTTATGTTTGGACTTATTTAGAGCGGTATACTTTTAAACGTTTTGGCAGTACCAACTTCTGTGCTCTTCAGAACTTCTGTCCTTGTTGCTGTGGTGAACTGTCATACCATATTTTCAGCAAATTCCATTTCCGTATGAAAACGGTAATTATTAGACCTGGAATAAAAACTGTGTAGATGTATATGCTTTTATCATTTGTAAGGGTATCTCTCTAGTCAACATGGTAGGAGGAACTTATTCTTCAGCAATTTAATTCAATAAGTGTGATTTTGATCTTGAACTTTTTGTGAATATAAATAATATATAAACGAGACTTAAACTGAACCTTAAGTTAGTAATCCCTAATGGCGTCTCGGAACACAAGTGAAAGCGGGCAGTTTGTTTATTTTATCGTGTGACCTTTCACCTAACCCGCAGGAAGCAAAGTAAAGTTTTGATGCTCTGGTCATGTGACGGCAGTCTATGGTAGCTAGCGCATCCTGGCTGAACGCCACCTGCAGCTGCGCAGGCTCTGTGTGACTGTTGGGGAGGGCACAGGTACACAGTGCCAGCACCACGTTGGCTGCATCTTCTCTCAAGTGAGGCGGTTACCCTAGCGGTGCCATAAGCAGTTGGTATTGATTGTGTTTGTATTTGAGCGGTGCAGCCCACCCCCATAAACCGCCACCCCTGGCGAGGGGGCTGCAGCTGTGGGCAGAGTCATGTCAGTTAACCCCCGCACTCGCCTCCTAATATGTGGGAGCCGGAGTCGATGAGCCGCCGATCAGTACCGAAATGTACCTCGCGTGAAGTGGGGGCCACGCAGAACACCCAAATAAAACCTTGCCGGGGGGGGCCCACGTGCTCCGACCACACGCTCCTCCCCCCGACGGCCTTAACGCCATACTGCACGCGCTCAGTTCTGGGTGATTCGGAAGACCTCCAAATGAAATGCACAAGTTGCGTTGATGCTCCGTGTTGTCAGTGACTTCCTTGGCCTTGTAGCCACAGAGGCAAAGTGCTAAACTGTGTTACGGAGACTGCGTCAGGACAAAACGTTTTTCTTTTGGGCTCGCTTCTCTTCCGGGCACAGCGAGGCCTGTTTGAAATTCAGCGACGTCGTTTCAGATCAAGCTGTGTCACACCCTGCCTTTTGCACTAAAAGCGCAAATTGTGATGGGGATAACTGTATGTTAACCTAATAATGTTATCTGCCGTTATTCAAAATGGTGTTTAGGGCAATTCAGAATTTTTTTCAGTAATTTACTTTGAATTTATGACTTGAACAGTTGGTAGTTTGATTTATATAATTAAAGGGCTGTGTTTCAGGTATGTAATCTATATCTATATCTTAAGGAAGATACTTCACCTGGCATGTCAGTGGGCATTATTTCTGTGAAAGGCAAAAGAAAAGTCTAAATGTGCAATTCAGAAGCCAAAAGGTAGAATGACATTGGCTCTAGTTTCTGTGACCTGATGACTCACTGGGTCTTGGAATAACCCTGTGCATGTGTTTTTCATACTTTACCGGACACTGTTTTAACCCTGCAAAAGGTAGTGTGTGAATTGCTGTAATTGCATTTATTGTACAATTCAGCAAATCTGTGTACATGTAGTGCTAGCCCTCTTCTCCTCAAACAAGTTGCTTTCAGTTTCTGAAAAATAAACTCTTCAACTAAAATAACATTTAGCTCTCACTGGCCAAGGGTGTCTCTCTAATATAGTAAAATAGAATGGCAATATCATTACAAGATTCATAAACTTTACAAGGTGTGTAATTTATGATGTGGTGATGGGTAGGCGCCTGTGTTACTGATGTGTCTACAAGCCTCCTTAGTGCCTGCAAATCTGTGCGCTCTCAGACACTTCTCCACTCTGTAGGTGCTTCTTGCCTTGTTGTCCGTTATCAGCACGAGTTCCAGATCAGCTTAACTGCATCATAGCTGGGCGCAGTAGTTTGCGATTAGTGCTAATCTGGGTCTATGAAAATGCAGCTCTTGCCTGTGCTCTTGCTTATCCAAGCCATTCTTTTCTGTAGTGAACCATTTGGCCACTAGGGGCAGCAGAGACGGGGACCCACCGACACTCGGTATCATCGCGACCTTTGGCCTGTATCACACCCCTGTAATCTACAGCTCTGGCTCATCTCCCTGGAACTGGAGTTACCCCTGTGATGTCATGGACTTCAGTTCCAACTCGGGTCAATACCTACTTTTAACAAACACCAGGTCTGATTCTTCCCTCCTGGGAGATTTTTTTTTTCTTTCCCCCCTGATAAATTCCAGGAGTGAACCTACCTTTTGGCACGGTGTCATACCTGGCCCACTGCCACTGACACTTGTGGGAACATCCCAACAGTAACCCGATCTCATCATAAACTCTTACCGACCCCTTAAGAAAAAAAAATAATAATAACCCTTAATCCCCCCCATTGTGGATCATGCCACAGTATAACACAAGCACAACTGCAAGCATGTTTATCTGACAATGAATGCTGTGTGGCAGACACCGAGTCCAAATTCTGATGAATCTCTGGCACACTCGGCACCGACGCAACAGTGTCCTTCCTCTGCATGCCCGTGTGCGCACTTTTTCAGGTGAAAGGGCATTACTGAGGGGAGGGAGGGATCGGGGATTAACGGTGGGGATTCTCCTGTGTCTCTCTCCACGAAGAGGGCCGTGCACAAGCACACAGACGTGCACGTGCACACGCACGCACGCACGCATCCATGGGCCCTGGCGGGAGATGCACTCATTCCCTCACCAGTAATAGAAATAGCCTGCAGATTTTAGCCCCTTTTCTCTGAACTGTATTTAGGAAGTGACTGTCAACAAGTACAGAGGCAAGGGGGTATGAAGGGTCATTTTGCTGCCTTAGGAGTTATGACTCATTGATCATTTAAAAAAACAAACCTCTTGGATTTGTTGGATCATGAAGGAAAACCAGAATCACCCATTTGAGTGTTGAAGCGCTCTCCCAGTTATGGGGCTGCACACCCTTTGTGTCCTTACAAGCTCCCTAGTTTAGAGATACACATGGCAAACAGACTGTTGACCACCGCTTACAATGTAAAAGCATTGTGTAGCAGTATAGCAAATGCCACCAAATTGTACTAGTACCATATGAAATGGGTTGTGAAAAGTTCTGAAAAAATGCTTGCAAAATATCATCTGTTGTTGATTTTATTTATTTTTAGCTGAAACGTGTTTTTCCTCTACATGTGTCTATTCATGGTTGCTTAATATGTTTTGCTGTGCTAATTGAGTGGCCCTGGTAACAGGCAGGCTGGAGGTCTTTTCTAAACCTGTCCTTGCTGGGACCTGCCCTGGTCCTATTTATGGGTGAAACTTCAAACTCCAGTTGTGTTCAACTTGAGTCTGTGAATGCACTTGGGTTTCTTGGCAGAACTCGCCGAGAGCAGTAGCAACATTGGGCCATTTTTGTCACATGTAACTTCAAACTTAGGAGGCATACAATATGGCCAGCTGGGAAATGCACCCGAAAGCTTATTTGGTTGGTTGATGTGTTTGCGAAGCATGATCTGCATCATTGCTGCTGTGTTAGGAGGCACTAAGGACATTTCCCACCATTTCCTACTATTTGTACACTCAGTGCTTGGTTTATTTCCCCCTGTTGAGGGGAAGTAAGGCCAATACTGTTTTTATTTTTGCCTTGTAATTAAAAGTGATGTTGTGAATTTGTTTCTCAGACAACTTTGTTACCAACATAGTTATATTAAACAATTTAGCAGTGATGTTCATCTTTAAGCCAGGGCAGTGACGGAAGAAACACTGATTTTGTGATTTCAAGACTGCACTTTGAGCTAGCATACAGCTTTTTTTTTTGTTTTTCTTCTTAAATAAAATAAATTTAAAAAAAAAAATTAAAAAAAAATATATATATATAAAACTTGTTGGAGGGTCATGTTTGGTTTTTATGTTGAATAGTAAATGTGGTAAATATTTTCAGAAAGTGCAATTAAGTTTTCTATATATTTGGTAAATATGTTCTAAAAGTCAGCTGTCAACACAGTAACGTTTTTACAAAATTTTGTACCCTCTTGCTGTACTGAGATCAAATAATTATTTTGAACATATAAAGCGTGTTCTTCCCAAGTTCGAAACCACTTTTTGGTGTTTGCCAGTAGTTTACCTACAGCTTAGCATGTTTGTTTTCTCACATTCATTAATAACATTCATCTAAACTGGACGTTTGGGTGGCCAACTGACATGTTTCAAGTCTATTTCAGAAATTTGGTGACCGCCGGGTGAAGCCGCACTGTGTAACCTTATTTAGTTGTCAGGTTTTCCTTGTCGGTACACCGGCGGGTTGCCAATGAATACTTGGCTATGAGAGCTATGATATATATTTGGATTTTCTGCCTGTAGATAAGGTAGTTGAAAATATAGCAGAGCGGCAACACATACACATTTGGTGTATCCTCTCGGAAAGCTTGCAACAGTAGCTAGGATTGTTAGCAGTGACTTTTTTCTTTTAATGAATAACGAAGGGTATTGGGGAGGAATCGTGTTAAAGTATACGTTGTATAAACGTTTTAAACTCCCCCGGCTGTAGGAGAGAACTGAAACACAACCCCAGCAACCTCCCCGCAGTGTAATTGTAATTCGCCGCTGTGTTACCCCTTCGTTCCTCTTGTGCTTGCTGGCTTTTTCAGTGCAGTTCGACTACCGTATCTTCCCTCTGCATCATGTTTACCTAGCAACACGCATCACCCGCTGCCGGCCCTCCCATTGGTCATTTCAAAACGTAGCCAGGACCAATGGCGGGCTTGTTGCCATGGTACAGTGTGTAGTTGCCGGGTGGAATTTTGCTGCAAGGCACGTGAGTCCCGGAATCTTCGCCTTGCGTTTTTAATCTCGGGTGTCTGGGAGCTTTGCAAACGTGATTTATTGGAACCGAGTCACATTCCCTCCCGAGAACCAGCTCACGTACACGTACACATTTATCTGTACATTTATACGTATACAATCTATATCGGTTAATGACAGACTAAGGCAGTGAAAGCTGTCACGTCATGAACAAGTGTTCACTCTGGTTCCGATGGATAGGAACAACTGTAGCTAGCTAGTTTGCTAAGTTCTAAACGAAGTTTTTTATATGTATATATGTTTGCTTCATAACATGGGTTGATATCCCTGTACCCACTTGTTAAGTCACATCTTGCCACTGGATTGAAAGGCTGCGCGTGCGCTTTTGTGGACGAAGGGAGGGGAAAAAATACACCAAGTTGCTAGCCAGTTAACTTCGATGAAGCGGGGGCATATGACCAACATTCTCGGTTATAAATGGGACCTGGGCGGATTGTATGTCATGTTTGAAAACCTTTCACATCCTGTACATCCGTTCACTCGAAAGCAGGGTAAATTTTGGTGTCGAGAATCTTCTGGTCTTATCAGCAGCACGGACTTCTTCCGGAGATGGCAATGACATTTTTCTGGTGATAGCAATAGCATCACAAAATAAGGAAGGCATAAGTATGGAATACAGAATAATACGTTGTATTTTCTGTGTCATTATGTTTTTGGCGATTTAAAGCGTGAATTTACATTAGTATCCGGGTACTCTTTCTATATTTTCCCACATACATGTAAATCCTACAGGGTTGTTTTGGGTGTGTCCGCACCCCCAACGTCCGCCTTCGTCCCTTTATAACCAAACCCTTTGACCCACAATACGCAGTTGGTATACGTTTACCTCAGTTCTGTGTCTTCAATGAGCTGCTTCCCTTGACAAAAGAGAAAGAAGAAAGGGAGGGGGTGGAAGCGCGGTTCAGTATGCACAAAGTAATGCTATTACACAAGTTATGGGCAAATCCGGAGGTGAGAGATACTGTACTGCCCAGACGCACGACTACAGTCGGCAGTGAAGTAAATGGTCGATATTCTTTTTTTTCTTTTCTGAAAACATGCACATAACCTGAATACGGTGAAGGATGAATGACGATATGATGAACCTCTTTTTGTAGCGCCCCCTCATCAAATCTCTCCAGTTGCTATAGTTTACGGGCAGAACAGGGAGAGGAATATACTACATTGAAGGCGTTAGGATCCTCAAATCTCCGAGAACAGCGGTTGCTGTGGCGGTTCCACGTGTGTCACGGAGAATTATTTTCAGACGTTCCAAAAGACTCGCGTGAGATAGTTATAGCATTACTTCACACTCCCGCTTTCCCCCCCTCCCGTGTAGCAGGCCAATCCATGTGTCATCTCACAGGAAACGTACTGCGTACGCGTGTGGGGTTGTTTCCCTACACTGTTTAGAAGTAGTTCGAAGCGAAATGGCAATCAGCGTGTTTTGGAAAGTTACTAATAGCATATAGGTTTTTTTTTTTTTTTTATCCACTTTGGATTTACTTTGGTGAACCCTCCTTCACGGTCCACGGTTTAAAAAGCCACAGTTATGCTACGTTACTATACATTAATGACCCAAAACGAGATTTGTAAACATCTGCCGGGCCTCTTTCTTCTGTTATCTTGGCAGACATGTGCATGACGGGACATCTACAATTGCAATAAATGTATTCTAGTAAAGCCAGTTTTGTATTTTAATTCACCTGAAAACTTTTGTACAGGTGAGTTGGTTGGAAATTTAAATATAATTGAACCGTTTACTGGTGATTTGCATATTAAAACGTATGTTGCCTTGTAAGTGCTTGTATTGGAGACACTTGGTTATAATAAACAAGGCAAACATTTTAAATTGCAGTTCAGGTGAGTTGGTTTCGCAAATAACACTGAATTAGGCTAATTAATATGTAAATACTGTATAAACGTAAAAAATCGTTTGGATCAGATCGTTTTTGTCATGTGAGATGATTTTTATTTAATTTAACTTTGTTCAGCCATCCAGTTGTTTTATCATTTGTGAATACCCTAAGTGTCCTTCCCCCAGCTGTGTTATAAATCACGCATAACAGGAACCTTGTCGCAAATCTCTTTCCACTGTGTAGCCTAAAGACAATGGCCATTGATTTCATGCGTGGGTTGTTGTTATGGAAGTTTGGGCATATTAACTCCACTTTGCTTATCAGCAGGATGCTTGGATATCATCAGTATCGGGTTGTGTGCACATTTGGGATTTGTGAACAAATGACAAGAAGTGACCTTTGGCCTCATCTTAAGGGGCTCCTTTAGTGCGCACACAAACATACATTAATTGGATATTATGCTCCTATCGTGCATTTCATTCATATTGAGTTTGAATTGTATCTTTAAGTTTCTTGAAAATCACAATTTAAAGAGATATGTAGGTGCTGTGCGCGGCCGTAGCACGGTTATGACTGTACCCGCACCCCATATACGTTGTGATTACTTTGCTTTGGTTGTTTGTCTTCCCCCCCCCCCCCCCCTTTAGCTATGCTATCTACCTGAAGTCTTTACCATTTGCGCGGGCACGTCATTCTGCCTCTGCGTGTCGTTTAGAGACAGCAGGGAAAGAGGGGGACAGGGCAACCGCCTCTCTCCTGTCTCCTCCCACTCGCCTCACCATTCCAATCCCAACTGCCGACGCGACCTTGTCTGACCAATCCTGCAGAAGCTGCCGTGGCGTCGGATAGCAACAGTCTGAGAACGCGCAAACAGGGGGTGGGTGGTGTTCTTAATCGAGGAACGCGCGTCAGGGAGGGGAGGGTTGTAGCGGAGGACAGCAAAGAGGAAAGGAGGGTTTGTCTGTGCGCGCGCTTTAGCACAGAAAAGTTAATATTATTTTAAAGGGCATATGCTGCCAAGGGAGGCTTACACAAGCGAAGGCACTTATGAGAGAAAAACCTCACTGCCGCCAGTATAATGTACCCTCTAAAAGTTTTTAGTGAACAATCGTCTTCTCATTTCCTTATAACTAGTTCAGCTTCTACAGAGGCAACAAAAGCGTATCCAATGGCCCATAGCTTTTAATTTATGGAAAGATTGTGCGTTTCGTCTAGGTTTATTTCTCTAAAGCAGATGTCTGAGATCGCATTCGTGACTGCCCTGTTGTTTAGGGGTTTGAGATTTGTCTAATGACCAAGTTATACGTAAGCTACCTTAAGAATGCATTGCAACTTATTTGACAGCTAAACTGTTGGTGTTAACTACGCATACAGTAAACTACGAACAGTAAACTGCCAAACTGTCGCTAACGACGCTTAATTTGTCTTATTTTTCCGGTTGCTATTAAATCGCTTTTGCCTGCTACCAAAGCGGTGCCGTTGCAACACCTTTTGAAGAATTAAATTGCGGGGTGCCTGTGTGTTTGGGGATGGGGGGGGGGGGTCTTGTCGCGAATGCTTGTATGGGCACACGCACTCGGGGTTGCGCCTTCAGCGTAGTTCTCTCAGTCTATATATATACAGTATATATATCTGCCGGGTTACTATAAATGGAGAGGAGCGCCTTGGTGGTGCAACTACTTCAGAACGGGGGTTGCTTCGTGTGTCAGGTTTGACTAAAATGTTTTTAGTTGTGCAAACATCAGCTGCGGTCGTCCATTTCTGTAAATAAGTAAACCAAACTGATCATCTATTCGGTACTGCTCTATGGCACACCAGATAGCCCGCCAGTTAAAGCGTTTAAACATTTATGCGCGAGAGCTGCGTCAACTAAGCTCCCTCCTCTCCAGAGTCCATGTCTCCTGTTCCCCCCCGCGTTAGGATTGCTCTTGGAACATTCCCCATCGCAGGGTGTGGATCCAGAGCCGGCCAGAGAGAACAGCTAACAGGGAGAGAATTCAGGGAAAGCAGCGAATATGATGTAAAGCTGGTCGAGAAGGAAACACTCGGAGGAGGAAAAAAATCCAGCGCGAGAAAGGGATTGAAGGGCAACAAGCGAAGTGATAAGGACAAGCAGTGGAGGGCAGTTGACTGAGCCTCAGACGGAAGCTATCTCAACACCGGCTGGCAGAGAATAGACTGCAGAGGCTGTGCGGGATGGAAGCCGCAAGACTGAACATCGCAAGCCTTTCTTTATCCTGAACCAAGGAACTGGGAGTTTTGTATATCTGGAGTAGCATCGTTTCTGCGGGGATCACTGAACATAGCCAGTCATCGGGAAGACGTGCAATAGCGGCCTTTTGCGAGCAATAGCCAACAACTGTATATGCATTGAGACGGTGACGGGGAATACAAGCATAAGGAATGCGGTCCTGTCTTTTTCAAGCTGAAGCGAAACCGACCAAAATATCGAAGGCATAAATATGGAATATCCCGTTTTCAGACGTGTGGATTTCTTTTGTAAATATTACCCAAATGCAACGCATGGCTAGCTCAGCTAGCTAAAGCAAATAGCTTAGACCAAACTGAGTTGAAAGGGGCGTACAGTTTGTAGCTACGTTTAAAGGCACATCATAATCAATGCAAAACAAAAATGGGAGGCTATCTCTTTTAAGCTTACTCAACCGCAGGTGCATTAACGTTTAGATTTTCGCTTTTTATGGGTTGCTACCCCTTAACATTTGAGACATTTAAAAGCAGTTTTACTTTGGTGCCTGGGATTACAGTCGCACTATAGCACTTTGCATATTGTGTTTTGTGTGCACGTGTAGGTTTCCTGTTCCTGCGCACGAAAATATTTATCACAATAGTCAATATTTACCTTACCGTCACCTGTGTTTTGATCTCCCTCCTACGACCAGTCAAAGTGTAAGGTCGCTATAGTGGACATCTGCGGACTTGAGCTAGTTCCGGAAAAAGTGGAGTTCGTGATCGTGTTTTTTTTATGTGTACGTGTGTGGCAGACAGGGTTAATTAGAAAACATCGCTAGTTTAAGAGGTAGATAGAAACTTTTCTCTCTTCCCCTGGATCGCTAGTCGGAATACGAGGACTGAGGCGAAACCGAAAGGCTGGGAAGAATAGCACTATCGTTAGTTACTACTACCAGTTTGGTTTTTTGACAGATTTGTTTCCCTTAGGATACCTAGAGGGAATCTAAGCGCCGCTATTGCTATTTTTAGGGAGAGTGATGGGGTAAATGGTGTTAGCCTGAAATTGAGACCCTCCTCCCAGCCTACCAGCACTTCCAGGTTTAGCTCCGTTTCCCGTGTCAGCTGCTGAATTGTCCGGACTGTACAACCAAGAGAGAGTCCCTTTTCTCTGCCAGCAAGCTCTCCTCCCTCGCCTATGACTTAACTGGAAGCTGACTTTTCTGCTTTTCGTTTTTTTCTTTGTGGAACGAACTTTTGGACATCGCGGGACAATGCATGGACCATGAAAACAGTCGTGCTTTAGGAGTAAACTCAAGTAACCAAATAATTTCATCCGTATATACACACAAAGCATATATCTTACAGAAATATATCTAAAAATATATAAGAAATATATTAAATAAGTATATTATATTTTTACGTCTGAATTAAGCATCGTTGCCTGATACCCAATTCATTGCCTTAGAGATAGTTAAATAGTAATAAAGGGAAAACAGAGGACAGAAGTGGACCTTTTTTGGAAACAAGTTTATGGTGCCTTTTTCTTTTATCAGTTCCTTCTGTCTCTTGCTTCAGGATTGTCTCACTTATTAAGAAATATTTTTGTGCGAGGAACCCAAATCAGAACTATATGTCTATCTGCCTTTCCATTGTTGGATGTATGTTGCTGGATCACCGAGTTAATGAAGATTTCAGTCAAGGATTACCATTACTTGATGCATACCCTACTTTTTCCAAAGTAAGATTTGGGTAGCGCAGCCGGTGACGTTTATTTGACCCAGTTCTTTTTTTTTGGGGATACCACGACCCAACACACAAGAGTTTCCGATGGTGATCACTTCGGCAGTGGAGGAGAAGCCGCAGCCTTCTAACAGAATGGTTGCGAACTTACCGACCGAATCCTGGATTGGCAACCCAGATCAAAGTCGCTACCTGCCGCAGTCCCACCTGCTCCGGAAGCCGTCAAAAAGTTAGTATGATCTCCTTTGAAATGCACGTGCGCCGAGCGCAGGTAGATTTACTGCGAGGTCTCGCCCTGAAATCTGGAGTCGTTCTTGTTCTAGAATACACGTTCAGCCTCTTTTAGGCTGTAGTATATTGGATGAGGATCTGGTTCCAGCACTGGTATATGTGAAGGTCTCTTCTTGAACCTCAGGGGGGAGGTCAGCAGAATTAAAACCCCCTCACCCCACACTGGCCTAATTTGAGATCTTAACTCCAGGAGAATCTGTGATACTAAGGCTTTATTTGGTAGGTCTTGTTAGCTCTGCAAACACGGTCGATTTTTAGTGGCTGTCTTGTAATTTTGAGGACTTCTCAGAGAAATTTGTGGTACGCTAGTGGATATCTCATCACCAGAGGAGTTAACTGAAATGTCTTTTCCCCAATCTCCATTTTATAAAATGCCTTTATTTATCAAGCTCATGGACCAGAAAACTCTGGGAATTTACTTTTATTTTTATTTTTTTAGTTCCACATCAGCTATAATTTGTTCGTTCTGAAAGGTCGTTCTCCTGTCTTTATGCGATGGCAAGTCCACCGTTTGACTTTCGGAAGTCTGTCTCCAGGTCGTGGCAGCATGGCTTCTCGTGTTGGTTGTTGGTGCGGGAGTTGCTCCGTTCCGTGTCCATGGCTACGCTGTGGTGCTCATCCTCTCGAAACCCGCGTGCAACAACAAAAAGCGCGTGGTATCGGAGTTGTAAAAAAAAAAAAAGGGCAGAAAAAGTGGACCATTATAGTGATGACGTAACGCGTTGAGGAGGAGAGGAAAGCGAGAATGGGGAAAGACCCAGCCCTGCTTTCGGTGGATCGGAGGATTACACTCCGCTCCACACAGTGACGTATCCCCACACGCCAAGGTTTTCGGCAGCCTCTGGGCAAAGTCCAAAGGATGCCTAACCACGCGTCACCTCGAAGGCTGAGGTGAGAAGCGCTGAAATAATTCCCCGGGTTTTGGCTTGCCCTGCGGACCCGGTCTTGCCCGTGTAGCGGCGGTCACGCCGCGTTGTGACCGACTCTCAACCGAAGCACGCTAAAGCTGACGTGTCGATGTGACGCGAGCTCGGAATCACCGATCTGATTGGAGTTAAGCTCGTTGGGCGTTTGCCTCCTTCCTGGGCGGCGGTTGGTGACGCACGTCTGCGAACGCGTGCCGCCTCCTCTTCCCGATCCCCGGGATTCTTTCGAGCGGCGGGTGCGCTGTTAGCCGTGCTAGCAGCAGCGGCGGCTTCGCTCGGCCTACAGCGAACGGCGAATCTCACAATACAGAAGAGCCCTGACTTTAAATGTCACGCGTTAGCGGCAGATTTATGAAACGCGATCGTGAGCACGTGACTGGAGGGTTACGGATTATGGCGCTCTGACCTGACTCCAGTTATTGCTCTGGTATCGGATGCCGTATCCCTCGCACGGTTCAGACGCCCTTCTGGCCACTCTCTCTCTTGCCGCGATTGTCCAGTGTGGGTTTCGTTTCGAGCTCTGATGGGAACGATGCTCCCATTTGGATTCGTACACGCCTCAAACGTCTGTGCTTCGGGCTCGCTGGCCTGTTGCTTCGCGCGGAAGGAAACGTGTATTCGCGCACGGCTGTGCCCGTAGCGGTGGTTCCCATATTTGCTGGCTTTCACATTGACACCCTGCTTTCTGAAGCCAGAGGGGGACCCTGGAGGGATATGCACAGAGACTGTGTTTAACCCCTACTGCACGCAGGTAGACCCGTCTGCCCTCCCTGCCTCTGGTGGCTGTGTATGTGGAGGTTGGGCCCGGATGTGGCTGCTGCTGGCCCCGTTTCCACTGACCTGCCGAAGCCTCTCACGTGCCGCTCTAATGCACCCCATGGTGGCCATTTTAGTTTCAACTGATGGGAATTTCGAATCGGGTTGCTGCTGCTGCTACAAACCACAGAACGTCTTCAGCCAAACTGGCACCGCCCACACCCGCGTATATAGCATGTTTGCTTGTAAACAAGTTGGAACGCTCTCCAAATTTGAACGGTTTCTCTCTTAGTTGCTGTCGGAAGGGTCCTTCCTGTTTCTGAGGAGACCACACCGCGAAGGTCGAGGTGAACGGTGGTGATTTGCATATCAGGCGGGAGCTTAAATGTTTATTCTACAGCATGACATCATGCCAAGAGGGAGGAGTTGAATCATTAGGAGTTTTGGCTGAGCACTGAAGTCTCATGTGGCTAACTGACACAGCATGCTGATGTCATAAGGTCACACTGACAGAAAAGGGCAGTTTGCGGGGGAATCACCTCTGGCTCGCCTCCTGGATAAGTGACCGATGGCACAAGATTGAAGGGCGGAGATGCGTCTCATTTAAACTGGTATCACCAAAACTGAGTGCCTCATTCTTTGGCAAATTGAACGAACTCTATAACGTGTCAACTAAAACCCACTGGCGAACGATGACGAGGGGTCAGGTGTGTTGTGATAGTGAGACTCGTTTGTGTTTCCAGTTGTGCGTTTGGAAGCGGGTGCGTTTGGGTTCGCTCTGCGGCAGGAAGCAGCTTGTGGACGCGCGGCCGGGGGTATTCAATTGGCGGAAGTGTGCGAGTGGGACCGGAGGGAGGGCGACGGGGGAGAAAGAACAGCCCCTGTGTGAGAAGGACATAGTGCATAGCGCTGTGCCACGGCCTGCCAGCCTGGGTTTCGCACGCGCTCAGTTCAGGGAAGGACTTGAAAGATTCAGTTATCTTGCAGTCGTTCGGCAGCTTAAAGGAGTTGAGTGGTAATTGAGTGGTAATCTGACCTTTTCAAGTGTTTCCAAACAAATATGTCGCTCACCTAGCCGGAGAAGAAGCGAAGGTGTGGGAACTCCCGCACTGAGACTAAAGATGGTCCTTGTTGTCAGAAGGGAGTGCCTTTAACCTCGCTGCAGTTGGGAGGAACTTTTTCATCTCCCAGTGGGACGGTGGCACGTCACTGCTTCAGAACGCAGGGCAGTGGAGCGACAGTGCGGTCGACCTTGGGGTTTGTCCTTGGCTGCCATTTCCCCAACTTCAGTCCGTGGCAGCCTCGGACAGAGCCCACCTCGCCGCCTTCCTGCCGCAGACCCCCCCTGACTGAGCGCAGTCAGAACGTCCCCACGCGTTCCCTGGGAGGAGTTTCAGGCACTTCCTGGTCTCCTGGGGTTCACGGGCGTGGTGTCAGTCAATGCAGACCCGCCCCTTTTTAAGCCCTCGTTTGGACTGTGCTGGTGCCTTGACCGGGCGGCTGCCCCCTCCGCAGGGCCGTGCGCCCGACTCCAGTCTCGCTGGGGAGGTTCCCTCGGGCGGGTGGGCAGTGAACCTCCCGCTGGGCGCAGCGCAGGCGCGGTCTGCTCAATGCGGTGGGTCCGCCTCACAGCCGCTGGCCAGTGCCCCAGCTGACACGTCTGACTGACTGGGACCGGTGGCAGTGGCCGTTTGATCTGAAGCCTGGCGCGTCGAGAGCCCACGATGAGACATTTCCAACGGCGTTTTATAGGGTCAAAGTGCCCCCCCCCCCCGTGCTTAGCACGGTTCAGTAACGCGGAAGAGCTCGACACCGCGTCCCCAGCCCTTAGCATCGCAGCCTGTCGGTGGGCCTGCGCTGGTGGAGGACGGTGACACTCGAAACATTCGTGTTTATGGCGGAGTGTGCATAACTTTTTAATGCCGCCATTATCACTTCCAAGTGATGGGAATTCAGCGGCGCGGCGGTAAATCAGAGCCCCGCCGTGATTGTCAAACCGTAATTTGACGCCCTCCTCGCCGTTCCCTCTCTTTGAACGAGGGAAAGTGTGTCCGTGTCCGTGTCAGTGTCCCTGTCCGTGTGTGTGTGTGTGTGTGTGGTGGGAAGGTGGCGTACTTGCACGTCTAGGCGAAACTCTTCAGACGTTTCTCCTAATTCACCGTGTTTATTTATATCTGTGCATCCGCCTGACTTTGCTGCCGTCTATTTCTGTGTGCCGGGGGACAGTCGGCCCCCAGCTTCCATGTGCACGTGTCTGACTTCTAGGCTCACGAGTGACGCTCTGATGGATGTGACTGAAAGGCAGTCTGTATGCGCCCTGCCCGGTCATCTTACAGGTCATCATCACGCTGTTTTCAGCGCACTTGACGGGGAAAGTGAGCTGTTATCGGGGTTGGGAAGGTACTGGGGGGGGAACTGTGGGCATTTTTCTTGCGATGCACGCGCTGCGCGTGAGTTCAAGCTGACTCAAAGAACCGTGGATGAAATGCGCTCTTCCCTGAACCCTGAGCAGCGCTGCAGAGGGTGTGTCTGTCTGTGCGGTGACGGAGAGGAGGAAAATAAGTTCACACAAGCGTCCTCTCCCCAAATACAACACGCCCTAACCTTTGCCCTACCCCCCCCCCCCCCCCACACACCCCGCTTCAACGGTCCTGTGGTTTCTGATTAGCCGAGCGTGCGCAAAACGACGGTCTAAAGGTGAAGCGGCTGTTTGTCCCTCTGTGTCCTCGCGTTGTCTCGCAGGTCTGAGGGTTTCGTGCCAAGTCGAGAACCCGCTCTTTTTTTTTTTTTTTTTTTTTTTTACACCTTCTCTGTTGGGGCCAGCTTCCCGTTTCTGAGGAAACCTTGGTATATACATTTTTTTTTTTTTTTTTTTATGCGTGAGGTTCCGCTTGTAAGAATCAGCGGGGAGACACTTCCCTTCTTCTCTCTTACTTTCTTTAAAATTTGGAGATGGCCAAAAACACGCTGTGTAACAGTTTTTTTAAAAGAAGTTTTTCAGCTGAAATTTTCAGCCGGACCGTTTCAGCTGCTCTCATCAGGGGTTTTTTGGGGGAGCTTGGGGGGGGGTCAGTCAGTCTCTGTAAACTTTGTCTGCATGTTGTGTGAGTCTGAGGAATGTAATTAAGGCTGAAGTAAGAATCACTCGGGAGATAAACACACAGCGCTAGCTGGAACCCGATTGGCTGACAGGCTCTGTGGGAGCCGCCCATGTGGAGGTGGTGTAACTGGTCTTCAGTGCCTCATGTCACTCGCTTTAACTTTCACTGCAGAAGAAATATGTTTTACTTGTCATTGCTGTAGCGAATGTAAGTTTTGCTTGTGAGTGTCGGGGGAGGGAGGGGGGGGGGGGGGTGGATGATGAGCAGATGTCGTGGGAGATGACAGACAGGGGGCGGGGTGTAGTGTCAGACTCCAGGCTCTGTTGGCTTCCCCTCCCCGCCCCTCCTCCCGCTGCTGCCGGTGACGCAAACCCAGGCAAAAACATGTTATTGAGCAGCGCCCGCGAGGTACCTGCGTGACCAAGCGCCAGTCCTGCCCTGCCTGTCCCAAACAACCCCCCGCCAGTGCCCTCCCCCTCCTTCCCGCCACCCGCCGTCTCTGCGTGCGCCCCCGCCCCCCCCCGCTGGGTTCCGCTCACGGTATCCTCGCTGACACGGGCAGTTCCATCACGGAACGCACATTAAACATTCAAAACTGCTCTCTCACTCCCCCCCCCCCCACTCTTTCATACGCACGGAAAGCGCTGCGCCAGTAACAACCGCACGTCTGTAACGTCGTTTCTGCCGGCTGCGGGCTGAGATACAGGGACGACAGCGGCTCACTCACACGGGGGAGGAAGAACGATCACTCTTTCCCCAAAGAGACCTTCATTACGAGTGGTCAGCCTAGATTAATTACCTGGGTTAGAGTCAGCTGGAGGTGATCTGGAGCCATGAAGGCACTCAGCTGAGGTGGGATGAGTGTTCAGTCTTCTTCTAGGGAACGAAGTAGTCGTAACTTTTCAGCCTGCATTTGCCTGACACAGGTGCCCACGTGTGCATCAGTGAGCATCAGGGTGGCAGGCTACTACGCAAAAGCACTCATGGGTACTGTAGTCCAGGACTGCTGGTACACCCCACGCAGTGGCCTCTGTCTCCAGGTGCGCCTAGAGAAACATGTTTTTAGGGAGCCCTATCGTTTGAGTTGGCTAGTGAGCATTTCTCTGCCTACAGGACAGACAAAGTGGGGGGCTTGTGTTTGGGGGTGGGGGCTGCTGACCCTCAGAGAGAGTCCGATGTTGTAGTGGAGGTCAGTGTCAGCTCTTCACCATTGCCCTTGAGTTGATCAAGGCCATGTGCTGTTACTGCAAGTGCCACGGGTTCACATCCTAAAAGCGTGAGCTTTTGAGAGAGGTTTGGCCTTGATGGTTCCCAGAGTTCACAAAAAAACAAACAAACAAACAAACAAAAAAAAAGTGAAGACACAAGAAACATCTCCTCCAGAACATGGGAAACAGCTAGCGGTGACTCCGCCGCTTCTGTCCTGCAACGAGGAGCATAGAGCGGCCCGGATATTATGGTGGCTTGTGGCTTGTGGATTATTTGTGGCTTGTGCGCATGTGCGTGCGTGTGCATGTGCACATGCGTGCGTGTGTGTTTGTGTGTGTGCGCGTTTCGAGGTGGGGGGGGGGGGGCTGTTGCCAGGCGGGGGGGGCTTCCCCTCGTCAGCTTTGCGGCTGGATTTTTATTGAGATTTGAGCGCTCTTATTTTGAACGTCCTGCGCGGGGCCTGGATTTACGGGCGTCGCTGCCTCTCCGAGACCTCGGCCCAGATGGCTTTTATTAATAGCGCGCTGTCTGACTCAGCTTCAAGTGGGGGACCGTCTAAAGATCAGAGCGGGATGGGCGGACGGACGGGCGGACGGAGAGAGGGGGAGGGAGAGCGGGAGGGGGGGGTACTCGTGATACACCCAGTGGAGCTGCGGTCCCTGTTTAGGGAGGGTCACGTGAAGCCAGAGGACTATATGTCCTGGTACGGGACGGCGTGGGCCCGGGACAGCTTTTGCCTGCTGCTCCTCCTCTCTGTCTTTTCGCCCCTCCTTTTGTCTCCTTTGGACTCTGAAGTTTTAACGCAGAGATGATGAATAATCGTCACCTCGGTCGGAGGCTTTCTCGGTCGCAGGTACAGGACGCAGGCGTCGGCGGAGGGTTAGAGCACGCGACGTACGCTTCGCCTGCGCGTCACATGACCCGCGTGTCACTGAGGCGCGGCACGAGGAGCCCGCTCCCACAGCTGCTCATTAATCCCAGAGCACAAACGCCGCGATCTAGCGTGTCGCGGGGCCAGCTCTTTGCCTGTGTTCTGGTGCCACAGTCGGGTCACGCCTGCAGCAGGTATGTAGGCTGATCTGCCACACACCTGTAGGTGGGTCCTTGTGTAGGCTTGTGTAGGCTGTGTGTAGGCTATACTGAGAACAGTAGAGAAAACGGATGGTTATGGATGATCTGACACTCACAGCACCTGTCCCCTTGACTGCAAAGGGCCCCCTCCACCCTAAATGGCCCCCTCCACCCCAAACGGTCCCCTCCACCCCGAACACCCCCCTCCACCCTAAAGGGCCCCCTCCACCCTAAATGGCCCCCTCCACCCCAAACGGTCCCCTCCACCCCGAACGCCTCCCTCCACCCTAAAGGGCCCCCTCCGCCCTAAACAGCCCCCTCCCCCTCAGTGATCCCTACCCCAATCGGGCTCCGCCTTCTCACTGGGGATTTTATGCGTCAAAGCGCCTGTTTGATACACGGCGCAGAATTCAAAAGCGGGAGAGCGACTGTCGTTCCCATCCTGAACTTTGGGCGTGTGTGTGAATGTGGCCGTGTGGGGGCGGGGGTGGGTTTGGGTGTGGGGGTGGTTGGGCGTGGGGGTGGGGGTGAGGGCAGGGGTGGGGGCGGTGGCTGTTCCCAGTGAACGGGCCTCCGAGAGACAGACTTCCCCTGGGAAGCTCTGTGAGTGAAGGGCGGTGGCAGCGGGCAGCGAACGCGAGTCGTGCCAGGCCCTCGGGAAGTGCTCTTCCTCCTCCTCCTCCTCCTCCTCCTCCTGTGAGACGGAGGCGGGGCTCTCCGCGCTCCCCGCGCCGGGCTCCTGAGGAGGACGCGCTCCTCCTGCGGCCAACTCCGCCGGCGTGCGGGTGGCCCGGGAGAAACGGAGCGAAGGGCAGCCGCTCAAATAAATAACGCGCCAGTGACACGGGGACGGAATGCTGGGGGGGGGGTGTAGGAGTTCGGGGGTGGGGGGTGGGGAGGCGATGGGGGTTTGGGGGGGGGGCGGTGTTGCCCAGGCCTGCTGGCGAAAGCACCCCGGCTCTACCTGCGCTCGGCCGCCTGGCAGCCTGAGACTTGGCAGCGGGCGCGCGGCTGGCGCGGCATGAGGCGGTGTTCTGTGACCGGAGTCATCGGGTTTACTGCGCGCCTGAAGGAGGCTGGGGGGCAAAGCGTGGCCGTCAGTTACTCATCTGTCCCTTTCTGCGAGGCGGGGAGGGTGGAGGGCTTGTCCGATGCCGCGGCGCGTCGTCGGGGTAAAATGCTTCCCTCCGATTGGACAGCGGGGTGAGTTGGCGCAAATAGAAGGTGGTGACGCCGGCGGTGTCAGCGGCCACAGTCACACGGGGCGTGCAGCACGAGGGTGGAGGCCAAGGTCGGTCGGTCTGGTGGGTTGGGGTGGGTTGGGGGTGGGGGGGGGGGGTTGACATGTACCTGACAGGAAGGACCCTCTCTGAAACACGCACTGAAAAGCGCAGCGTCACAGAGCGTGGGGGAGGCGGCCCAGCTGTGCCTGTCTCTCACTGCAGCCGCCCTCCTGGAGCTGAGCGCACTGCTCTGGGTTTGGGGAGTGGGGGGTGGGCCGGGACTGGCCTCCCTTGACCTGCTCTGGCTTTGGGTGTTGGGAGCACTGAGAGCCCCTGCTACATGTCGAGTCATGGTGCCACATCCACCACTCACTCTGTCGCTCACTCGCATGCTAAAATCACACGTCCGGATTTCCCCCGGACACCAAGTCTTTATCAGCCTGTAGCCTGTAGCGTGTAGCGGTGCTGCAGTGTTTGGGGCCTAGTCTGTAGCCTGTAGCCTGTAGCGTGTAGCGGTGCTGCAGTGTTTGGGCCTCGGCCTGTAGCGTGTAGCGGTGCAGTAGTATCTGGGGCCTAGCCGTGCTGTAGCGGTGCAGTGTTTGGGGCCTAGCCCGTAGCTGTAGCGGTGCAGTAGTATTTGGGGCCTAGCCTGTAGCTGTAGCAGTGCAGTAGTATTTGGGCCTAGCCTGTAGCGTGTAGCGGTGCAGTAGTATCTGGGGCCTAGCCTGTAGCGTGTAGCGGTGCAGTAGTATTTGGGGCCTAGCCTGTAGCGTGTAGCGGTGCAGTAGTATCTGGGGCCTAGCCTGTAGCGTGTAGCGGTGCAGTAGTATCTGGGGCCTAGCCTGTAGCGTGTAGCGGTGCAGTAGTATTTGGGGCCTAGCCTGTAGCTTGTAGCAGTGCAGTAGTATTTGGGGCCTAGTCTGTAGCTTGTAGCAGTGCAGTAGTATTTGGGGCCTAGCCTGTAGCGTGTAGCGGTGCAGTAGTATCTGGGGCCTAGCCTGTAGCGTGTAGCGGTGCAGTAGTATTTGGGGCCTAGCCTGTAGCTTGTAGCAGTGCAGTAGTATTTGGGGCCTAGCCTGTAGCGTGTAGCGGTGCAGTAGTATCTGGGGCCTAGCCTGTAGCGTGTAGCGGTGCAGTAGTATCTGGGGCCTAGCCTGTAGCGTGTAGCGGTGCAGTAGTATTTGGGGCCTAGCCTGTAGCTTGTAGCGTGTGGCAGGCAGTGTCTGTGTGTCAGTGTTTCAGTTGTTAGGAAGCGGCTTGTCTGAGTGGGAGGCCATGCAGACTGTGAAGTGTGAAAAACCAAAGCCAGAAACATTTACATTCTGTCTCTCACTCACTCTTTCTTCCTCTGTCTATTTCCCTATCTGTATTTCTTTATCTCTTTGTCTTTCTCTCGCTTCCTCTGTCCTTGTCTTCCCTTCTTGGACTATCTTTCTCTCCGTCTTTTGCTCTTTCTCTGTCTCTGTAAGTCTTTCGCTTTTCCCTCCTCTTTGTGTTCATGTGTCTCACTCTTCTTGCTCTTCATCTGTTCCCCCTTTTTCTTCACCTATCACTGTCTCCCCTTCTCACTCCGTGTCCAACTTTAGGCTGGGTAGCTCCTGTGCTCCCATTACCCTAACAGGAAATAGGAGTGGGGTCGTCAGGGACGAGCGCGGAGTGGGGGCGGGGGTATTCAGCTGTTGGTAGTACACGCGCTCACCCCCCCCCCCCCCAACCCTTCCATCCCTTTCCTTAGAAACAGGGAGTAGGCTGGTCTGTTGCCATGGTGACACCCTGATTGGCAGCTGGCAGCTGTATTTGGTCAGCTGTGAGCCACTGACGGGGAGGGGGAGTGGACTTTGTGGCCCGCACACCGTTAATTGCTGAAAATGTTTAATTCAGATGCTGCCTGATACATTACACCACCTCCCCCTTCAGTTGGACCACTTACATAAGTGAAATCCTGCACCTGTATATCTATAGATAAGACTTACTTACCCTTACCTGTTATATTTTATTAATATCATCCCCCCATTTCCTCTTAGACAGAGCATTTGTGTAAGTGCTTTGGCCAGATTGGTGCGCAAGGGAAGTGGAGAGAGAGAGAGAGAGAGAGAGAGGGAGGGAGGGAGGGTGAGAGCGGCATTGTGGGAAGGGTTGCTGATACAGCACAAGCTACCAGGTTTATTTATAGAGACCTCGCCGTCCAGCCCTTGGATACCAGCAGCCAATGGGGAGGCAGAGAGGGAGGGGGCCTCCGCCAATCAAGGGAGAGGAAGGGGGATGTCACACTCAGGAAGTTCTCAATGTGTTCAGTTCAGAATTTAAAGGCGCAGTGTGACATTTATCCTGGTCTCTGCAGATCTCTCTGCATTCCCGGCTCACTCTCAGCTCTGTGCAGGGGTGCGAGCCTGAATAAAGCAGCGCTCTAGAAGGGTCTGTTCCCAACTTCAGCCCCCCCACCCCCCGCCCCCCGCCTTTCTTTCCCCCCCTCCTCCGGTTTTGTCCATCAGTTTACAAAGATGGTTTTAAATGTGCACGAGCCTGGCTGAGGTGAGGGGTGCTGCGGTTGCCTGTGTTAAGGTTAAGGAGGGGCTTTCACCTGAGCATTCGTGCCTTGATCTCAGGGCTCTAAAAAACCGAACTGCAATGCTGACGCTGGATAAACGGCTTTGAAGCAAAGAAATACGTTAGAAAAGGCGCTAGCTTGACAACCCATTGTTTTTTTTTTTTGTTTTAAAATCACGTGGCTTTCTTTTTAAGTGGCTTGAGCTGTTGAAAGAAGTTTGAAGTGGGAGCACAAAGCGTGCTTTGATCCAGGCAGTGGCCGTGCAGGTGGAACTGTGCTTGTAGCCGGTCTCGCTGGGTCGATGGCGGTCAGACATGTCGTTTTGCACTGTGGAGGAATGAGTTTAAACTGCAGTCATTGATCGCGTGGCTATTTCAAGTTGTAATGTGTCACTGGTAAATTATACCCCCATTATTCCTCACTTGTCTGATATTAAAAGCAGCGGTAAAAGAAATCTGCCGTGCAGTACTTCATGTGGTTCACAGGCCTTGCTTTCGGACAGCACAGTTGCAGTTGTTCGGCGAAAACAATTAATTTTTTTTTTTTTACAGAATTGGCAGCGAGGGAGGCTGGCCTTTCTGCTGTGATTAATACCTGTCAGTCACATGACCGACGACAAACGGGAACGCTCAAATCGAACCTTTTTCACAGCTGAGAGAGGAGAAAGTGGTCGCAGTCTGCGTGTACCTAGGGGATCGGCTTTGCGTTGTTAACAAACAGAGTGATGGACGGATGCAGAAATAGGCCGGGAGAAGGGAGAAGCTGCGATCTGCTGTCGGTTAAAACGGTCTCCCCTCCCCTCCCCTCCCCTCGCCCGCTCGGCTCTGCTGCCTCTTTATTTACATCCCGGCTCCTTCCCGGAGGAAGTATTTCTGCTGACTGTTTCTAAGGCAGACCTGCGCGCGTCTCCAGCAGCTGGCTGCTCTGGTCCGCCCCGCGGCTCGTTCCGGTACGCGCCCGAGCGCGCGGCGCAGGTCTCACGCGCGCCTCTAAACGCGGCCCGCGTCCGCGGCTCGACTTTCAGCGAATGCGCACGAACCCCCTGCGCGTTGCCAGGGGTGCGAGTCCGCCACCGTCGGTACTCTGTGCGCCGTGATCGCGTCTGTGGCCCTCTGCGGTGGGGACTGCCCACTGTTCTGTGCTGAAGAGCCCGTGGGGTGTCGGTGCTGCTTCTGAGAGCGCCGTGCGCTTCAAGACTTCTGAAGAAATAAAGAAAAAAAAAAAGAAATGTTGAGTGACCGGTAACATTGAGTCTGATCGTTCATGGCATGTTTCAGGAGTTGATCAGCTGTTTGTTGGGGGCTGATGTTTATCAGTAAATGGGGATGCTGTTGGGACCTACAGTGAAGTCTGTTTCAGCTGAGCAACGATAGGCTGGGGTTCTGCATTAGCACCACTCCTCTCCCCTGTGTTGGGGTTCTGCATGAACACCACTCCTCTTCCCTGTGCTGGGGTTCTGCATTAACACCACTCCTCTTCCCTGTGTTGGGGTTCTGCATGAACACCACTCCTCTTCCCTGTGTTGGGGTTCTGCATTAGCACCACTCCTCTTCCCTGTGCTGGGGTTCTGCATGAACACCACTCCTCTTCCCTGTGCTGGGGTTCTGCATGAACACCACTCCTCTTCCCTGTGTTGGGGTTCTGCATTAGCACCACTCCTCTTCCCTGTGTTGGGGTTCTGCATTAGCACCACTCCTCTTCCCTGTGCTGGGGTTCTGCATTAGCACCACTCCTCTTCCCTGTGCTGGGGTTCTGCATTAGCACCACTCCTCTTCCCTGTGCTGGGGTTCTGCATTAGCACCACTCCTCTTCCCTGTGCTGGGGTCTGCATTAACACCACTCCTCTTCCCTGTGTTGGGGTTCTGCATGAACACCACTCCTCTTCCCTGTGTTGGGGTTGTGCATTAGCACCACTCCTCTTCCCTGTGCTGGGTTTCTGCATTAGCACCACTCCTCTTCCCTGTGCTGGGGTTCTGCATTAGCACCACTCCTCTTCCCTGTGTTGGGGTTCTGCATTAGCACCACTCCTCTCCCCTGTGTTGGGGTTCTGCATTACACACTCCTCTTCCCTGTGCTGGGGTTCTGCATTAACTACCCTCTCCCCTGTGTTGGGGTTCTGCATTAACACTGTGCTGGGTTTCGGCACAAGCGCTGTGATTGCGCCGCTCCCACAGCCGACTTGTTTCAGTAGTCGAGCGCTGCGCCGGCGCGGCGCTGGGGACCGGAGAGCGTGAGGCAGCCCCGGCCGACGGGTCCACAGGAGCGGCGACGCCGCGCGCATATCCCCTCCGCCCGGAAACCTCCCGTTTCCAACCGCTTGAATTTCTTTCAAGAGGAGAGAGAGAGAGGTGCGGGAACAAAAACACGGAGAAGAGGGCGATCGCTCGGCTCTGCCTCTTTAAGCGGAGAGGACCGGCGTGAGGACGTCACTCTCAGAGAGCCCTGTCTGTGTCTGGTCTCGGGCTGATGACATCACGCCCTCTGAGGAGGAGACGGCGAGCCCGTTAGCCCCGGCTAGCTTTTATGCGGTTAGCGCCTGGGCGTGCTCCGCTCCTCCCTGTTCGGTAACGGGTCTGAGCACACGTAGCCGCGGCTAATAGACGAGGCCCCCTTAACACGCCCGAGCGTAGACAGCGGCACGCGTACAGGTGTCGGCCAGACGAATGAGGCGCAGTAAAGACAACTGCAGCGCTGCTTAAGACCCAGCTGATTCGCTCCACCTCACCATAGCTTTATTGCACAGGAGGTTAGGCACACTTTTCTTTTTGTTTTTTTTTGTGTGTGCGGTGGTTGTGTGTACATGGATACGCTCCGTTCCTCTGACCCCCCCCCTCCGGGGGAGGGTGGTTGCAGTTTGTGTTGGAGGCTCCACCTCAAGTTTTGGGCAGGTTTTCTCATTTAAAAATGAAGAAGTTGGTGGTCATATAAGCACATTATTTTTGTAGGTTGTTTTTCTCTGTGGCTCGTAAAAGGCGCTTCTCTTGGGTGGGTGTTAAAGGTGTAGGGCTGTGGGAGTTTTTTAAGGGCTGGGTGAGATGGCGGTAGTTTGGCGGGTGTTGAAGGTGTAGGGCTGTGCGAGAGGGGGCTGGGTGAGGTCGCGGTGGCGCTTGGCGGTGTGCGGCGACCCCTGTACCCAACTCTCAGAGACTGCCGCGTTTCTGCCGGCACCGTGCGTTCGGCGCCGGCCTTCAGTACCATCACCAACAGGAAGTTCACTCAGTCTGTCCTAACTACTTCACCTGGTGTGTGGTGTGGTGTGGTGTGTGTGTGTGTGCGTGTGTGTGTTTGTGCGTGTGTACCCTTGTGTATGGGTGAGTGCAGTTTAAAATGAGGTCTCACCTCTAAAAAGTGTGTTAAGTCCTCCGCATGACCAGTGTAGAAGTATTGAGCGCAGTACTGATATGCATTAACCCTCCCTCCTTCTTCCCTTCCTTCTCTCCTCTCCTTATGTCTGTCTCTTTCTCCCTCACTGTCCTTTTCTCCTTCATCCTCACTCACTCCTGGTTTCTCTTCCTTTCCCCCTTTCCCTTCCTCCCTCTTGCTCTCACCTCCATCTGCCTCCACTCTTCCTCCCTCATGCTTCCCCCTTTACTCTTCCTCTCATTCCTGCTCTCTCCGTCTTTGTCTCTCCCCCTCCCTTCTACTTCTGCTCTCCTCCCTCTCTCCCTGCCTCTCTCACCTTCTCTCTCTCCTACTCTCTCTCTCTCTCTCTCCTGTGCAGGTGGAAGCAGCTCAGGATGCAAGCCCCCCTCCTCCTCCCTCTGCCAGCCTGCTGCCTTGGGCTTCTCCCCCGCTGAGCCAACCATGTCGAGCCAGCACAGCCACCCCTCCTTCAGTAACATCCACTCCATGGCCGAGCAGCAGCAGGTACTGACCACAGTAGCTCCTCCCCCCTGCCCGTACTGATCACACAAGCCCCGCCCTCCCTGCCCGTACTGACCGCACGAGCCCCCCCCCCACCTGTACTGACCACACAAGCCCGCCTCCTCCCGTACTGACCGCACGGCCCCCCACCTGTATGACCCCCCCCCTCTGCCTACTGCCACACCCCCCCTGTACTAGCACAGCCCCCCCCTGTCTGACTGCCCGCCTGCTGCTGCTGCCAGCTCTCTGTCCAGCAGCGTACTGCAGCCTCTCATACACCGCTAACACCCCTAACACTGCTAGCGTCCAGCACTACTGTATTATATGCACCGCTAACACTGCTAGCGCCCAGCACAACATTATCATATACACCGCTAACACTGCTAGTGCTCAGCTCTATAGTATCATATGCACCGCTAACACTGCTATCACCCAGCACTGTAATGTTATATACACCGCTAACACTGCTAGCACCCAGCACTGTAATGCTATGTACATCGCTAACACTGCTAGCATCCAGCCCTGTACTATCATGTACCCTGCTAAAACTGCTAGCGCTCGGATCTGCAGTATCATATGCACCGCTAACACTGCTAGCACCCAGCACTGTAATGTTATATACATCGCTAACACTGCTAACATCCAGCCCTGTACTATCATGTACACTGCTAACACTGCTAGCATCCATCCCTGCAACATCATATACACCGCTAACATTGCTAGTGCCCAGCACTTCAATATCATATACACCACTAACCCGGAGGGTTGTGGCGTGTTCGTCGCATGAGTTGCCGCTTCCGAGTCTCAGCGGTGTCTCATTCCCCACACTTCCCCTCCAGGTGCTGTCAGATATGACCATACTGCAGAGGAGGATCCCCCCGAGCTTTCGAGATCCTGCCAGCGCTC
Source organism: Anguilla rostrata (assembly GCF_018555375.3). Taxonomy (NCBI): domain Eukaryota; kingdom Metazoa; phylum Chordata; class Actinopteri; order Anguilliformes; family Anguillidae; genus Anguilla; species Anguilla rostrata. Next base: position 81,519,286 of record NC_057933.1, on the reverse strand, counting down.
CGCTCCGAAAACTCTCCGTCGATCTCATCAAGACTTACAAGCACATCAATGAGGTGAGCGAGTGTGCCGCAGAGCGTAGGGCCAGTGTAGGAAGCTGACCCGAAACCCGTGGAGTTCATTTGTGGCCTCAGACATCCTGAGGGTTTTGGAGGGCTCTGTGTTAAGAGCATCGGGGCGCTGTGTTAAGAGCATTAGGGCTCTGTGTTAAGAGCATTAGGGCTCTGTGTTAAGAGCATCAGGGCGCTGTGTTAAGAGCATTAGGGGCTCTGTGTTAAGAGCATTAGGGCTCTGTGTTAAGAGCATTAGGGGCTCTGTGTTAAGAGCATTAGGGGCGCTGTGTTAAGAGCATCGGGGCGCTGTGTTAAGAGCATTAGAGCACTGTGTTAAGAGCATTAGGGGCACTGTGTTAAGAGCATTAGGGCGCTGTGTTAAGAGCATTAGAGCAGTGTGTTAAGAGCATTAGAGCACTGTGTTAAGAGCATTAGAGCACTGTGTTAAGAGCATTAGAGCACTGTGTTAAGAGCATTAGGGGCACTGTGTTAAGAGCATTAGCGCACTGTGTTAAGAGCATTAGAGCACTGTGTTAAGAGCATTAGGGCGCTGTGTTAAGAGCATTAGAACACTGTGTTAAGAGCATTAGGGGCGCTGTGTTAAGAGCATTAGGGGCTCTGTGTTAAGAGCATTAGGGCACTGTGTTAAGAGCATTAGGGGCACTGTGTTAAGAGCATTAGGGCGCTGTGTTAAGAGCATTAGGGCGCTGTGTTAAGAGCATTAGAGCACTGTGTTAAGAGCATCAGGGCTCTGTGTTAAGAGCATCAGGGCGCTGTGTTAAGAGCATCAGGGCTCTGTGTTAAGAGCAGTAGAGCGCTGTGTTAAGAGCATCAGGGCGCTGTGTTAAGAGCATTAGGGCCTGTGTTAAGAGCATTAGGGCCTGTGTTAAGAGCATTAGGGGCTCTGTGTTAAGAGCATTAGGGGCGCTGTGTTAAGAGCATTAGGCGGTAAGAGCTTGGGTGTTAAGAGCATTAGGGCGCTGTGTTAAGAGCATTAGGGCGCTGTGTTAAGAGCATTAGGGCGCTGTGTTAAGAGCATAGGGCCTGTGTTAAGAGCATTAGGGCCTGTGTTAAGAGCATAGGGCCTGTGTTAAGAGCATTAGGGCTGTGTTAAGAGCATTAGGGCCTGTGTTAAGAGCATTAGGGGCCTGTGTTAAGAGCATTAGGGCACTGTGTTAAGAGCATTAGGGGCTGCTGTGTAAGAGCATTAGGGGCTCTGTGTTAAGAGCATTAGGGCCTGTGTTAAGAGCATTAGGGCACTGTGTTAAGAGCATTAGGGCGCTGTGTTAAGAGCATTAGGGCCTGTGTTAAGAGCATTAGGGCCTGTGTTAAGAGCATTAGGGGCCTGTGTTAAGAGCATTAGGGCGCTGTGTTAAGAGCATTAGGGCCTGTGTTAAGAGCATTAGGGGCGCTGTGTTAAGAGCATTAGGGCCTGTGTTAAGAGCATTAGGGGCTCTGTGTTAAGAGCATTAGGGGCCTGTGTTAAGAGCATGGGCCTGGTTAAGGCATTAGGGGCACTGTGTTAGGCATTAGGGCTGTGTTAAGAGCATTAGGGCCTGTGTTAAGAGCATTAGGGCATGTGTTAGGGGCACTGGTTAAGACATAGGGCCTGTGTTAAGAGCATTAGGGCTGTGTTAGAGATAGGCTCTGTGTTAAGAGCATTAGGGGCTGCTGGTGTTTAAGAGCATTAGGGGCTGTGTTAAGAGCATTAGGGCACTGTGTTAAGAGCATTAGGGGCGGACTCGTGTTAAGAGCATTAGGGGCTTGTGTTAAGAGCATTAGGGGCGCTGTGTTAAGAGCATTAGGGCGCTGTGTTAAGAGCATTAGGGGGCCCTGTGTTAAGAGCATTAGGGTCTGTGTTAAGAGCATTAGGGGCTGTGTTAAGAGCATTAGGGGCCTGTGTTAAGGCATTAGGGCCTGTGTTAAGAGCATCAGGGCGCTGTGTTAAGAGCATTAGGGCGCTGTGTTAAGAGCATTAGGGCGCTGTGTATAGAGCATTAGGCCTGTGTTAAGAGCATTAGGGGCTGTGTTTAACGAGGCATTAGGGGCTGGTCTGGCTGTGTTAAGAGCATTAGGGGCTCTGTGTTAAGAGCATTAGGGGCACTGTGTTAAGAGCATTAGGGGCTCTGTGTTAAGAGCATTAGGGCGCTGTGTTAAGAGCATTAGGGCGCTGTGTTAAGAGCATTAGGGGCGCTGTGTTAAGAGCATTAGGGGCTCTGTGTTAAGAGCATTAGGGGCACTGTGTTAAGAGCATAGGGGCGCTGTGTTAAGAGCATTAGGGGCTCTGTGTTAAGAGCAGTTGCATTAGGGGCTCTGTGTTAAGAGCATTAGGGGCTCTGTGTTAAGAGCATTAGGGCGGTGTAGGTTGGCGCTGGTAAGAGCATTAGGGGCGCTGTGTTAAGAGCATTAGGGCTCTGTGTTAAGAGCATAGGGGCCTGTGTTAAGAGCATTAGGGGCCTGTGTTAAGAGCATTAGGGCGCTGTGTTAAGAGCATTAGGGCCTGTGTTAAGGATTGGGCCTGTGTTAAGAGCATTAGGGCGCTGTGTTAAGGCATTAGGGCGCTGTGTTAAGAGCATTGGGCGTGTAAGGTAGGCTGTGTTAAGACATTAGGGCTGTGTAAGAGCATCAGGGCGCTGTGTTAAGAGCATTAGGGGCCTGTGTTAAGAGCATTAGGGCACTGTGTTAAGAGCATTAGGGGCTCTGTGTTTAAGAGCATTAGGGCCTGTGTTAAGAGCATTAGAGGCCTGTGTTAAGAGCATTAGGGGCTCTGTGTTAAGAGCATTAGGGGCTGTGTTAAGAGCATTAGGGGCACTGTGTTAAGAGCATTAGGGGCACTGTGTTAAGAGCATTAGGGGCACTGTGTTAAGAGCATTAGGGCGCTGTGTTAAGAGCATTAGGGGCACTGTGTTAAGAGCATTAGGGGCACTGTGTTAAGAGCATTAGGGGCACTGTGTTAAGAGCATTAGGGCGCTGTGTTAAGAGCATTAGGGCGCTGTGTTAAGAGCATTAGGCGCACTGTGTTAAGAGCATTAGGGGCACTGTGTTAAGAGCATTAGGGCGCTGTGTTAAGAGCATTAGGGCGCTGTGTTAAGAGCATTAGAGTGCTGTGTTAAGAGCATCAGGGCGCTGTGTTAAGAGCATTAGGGGCTCTGTGTTAAGAGCATTAGGGCTCTGTGTTAAGAGCATTAGGGCTCTGTGTTAAGAGCATCAGGGCGCTGTGTTAAGAGCATTAGGGGCTCTGTGTTAAGAGCATTCAGGGCCTGTGTTAAGAGCATCAGGCGGCTCTGTGCTGTTAAGAGCATAGGGGCAGCTGTGTTAAAGCATTAGGGGCGCGTGTTAAGAGCATTACGGACGGCTCGTGTTAAGAGCATACGGGGGCTGTGTTAAGAGCATGTTAGCTTGGCGCTGTGTAAGAGCATTAGGGCTCTGTGTTAAGAGCATTAGGGTGCTGTGTTAAGAGCATTAGGGGCTCTGTGTTAAGAGCATTAGGGCGCTGTGTTAAGAGCATTAGGGGCGCTGTGTTAAGAGCATTAGGGGCTCTGTGTTAAGAGCATTAGGGCGCTGTGTTAAGAGCATTAGGGGCTCTGTGTTAAGAGCATTAGGGGCTCTGTGTTAAGAGCATTAGGGGCTCTGTGTTAAGAGCATTAGGGGCGCTGTGTTAAGAGCATTAGGGCACTGTGTTAAGAGCATTAGGGCGCTGTGTTAGGAGCCTCCGGTGGCTGAGCTGCTCCTCCTCGCTCCAGGTGTACTACACGAAGAAGAAGCGGCGTGCCCAGCAGGTTCCCCCCGAGGACTCCAGCACCAAGAAGGAGCGCAAGGTCTACAACGACGGCTACGACGACGACAACTACGACTACATCGTCAAGAACGGGGAGAAGTGGCTGGACCGCTACGAGATCGACTCGCTCATCGGCAAGGGCTCCTTCGGACAGGCAAGTGGCTTGCTGGGAGCGGGGGGGGGAAGGGGGGGAGGGGAGGAGCCTGTGCTCTGGAATGGCCAGTCAGAGTGCAGTTAGCATGGTCAGGTGATGACAGGGCGGGGGTGAGGTCAGCTGGGATGAAGAGGCAACATGCTCAAGATGTACTGCAGCTTTAGCGTACCGGTCCTGTTAGCTCAAAGCAGAATTGTGTAGGGATGGATGGGATGGGTGAATTGGTGCGGAGATGTAGTGTTACCAACGGGATGTGCAGGGGGGATAGATGGACAGATGCTGAGGCAAGTTGATAGGAATTAGTTGCGGAGTGTTGTGTAAGTTGCACAGTGAACTTTAAAGCAGGCTGAATGGCCACAGCCCAATTAGCAGTGTCTTACTGAGCCTGACCCCCCCCCACCCCCCTCCTCCAGGTGGTGAAAGCGTATGACCACCACGAGCAGGAGTGGGTGGCCATCAAGATCATCAAGAACAAGAAAGCCTTCCTGAACCAGGCCCAGATCGAGCTGCGCCTGCTGGAGCTTATGAACAAACACGACACTGAGATGAAGTACTACATTGGTGAGCGTCGCACACACACACGCCTGTGAGAGACTGGAACACTGGGCTATTAGGCTCCCCGAGCCTTCCAGTGGCTTCTCAACAAAATCGGGAAAATTCCCCTTTTAAAGCACAGTTTTAATGTGGTTTCCTGTCCTTGGTGATATAATTATTGTTTTGTGTTATATATAGTACTAAATATCTATGATGTTGGTGTAAAATTAAGAAAGGTTCCAGGAGGAGGTACTCTATTCCTGTACCAAGAGGCAGGCAGTTTAACTTCAGACTTCTGTGGAGCCGGTCTAGCAGTGCCTGTAACAAGGCGGAGTGACATGACTCATTTCGGATACTGCTCTTTCAGTGCGGTTTTACCTGGGTGTGAAACCCCTTCGCCTCCCACACGGTGGCCTACTTGTGACCTTGCGGCGTGCGGTCTGTTTCTAAGCGCGCTTTAACCCTTTCCCTCGCTCTCTCTCTCTCCCCGACAGTCCACCTGAAGAGGCACTTCATGTTCCGCAACCACCTGTGCCTGGTGTTCGAGCTTCTCTCCTACAACCTGTACGACCTCCTGCGCAACACCAACTTCCGCGGCGTGTCGCTCAACCTGACGCGCAAGTTCGCCCAGCAGCTGTGCACGGCGCTGCTCTTCCTGGCCACGCCCGAGCTCAGCATCATCCACTGCGACCTCAAGCCCGAGAACATCCTGCTCTGCAACCCCAAGCGCAGCGCCATCAAGATCGTCGACTTCGGCAGCTCCTGCCAGCTGGGCCAGCGGGTGAGCTTTGGGCCGAAAGGAATTCTGGGAGATGTAGTTTTGGAAGGTTAAGGATCTCCGTTTGTAGGCGGAGTGGTTTTGTTGGTTAAGGGTACCAGTAGGTCACAGTGGTGCCTTTTTTTTTTTTGAAGATATTGTTTGGAAGGTCAAGGTTAATAATAGTGCGCAGGCTTGAGGAGTTTCGGTGTTGAAGGGCTACGATTGGTTCGACGCAGTGCACTGTGGACGATGTAGTTCGGTTTAGACAAAGCCGCAGCGGTGCCTGGGCTGAGCTCTGCAAGCGCAGCTGTGGAGAGAGGGAGAGCATAATGCAGTGCGGCGCTCCCGGTGTCCGGTCCGCGCCGGTTGGCGGCTGAGAGGAATTGAAACGGATGGCGAGAAGAGCCCAGGGACTCCCGTTTTGTTTCCGCCCCACAGAGAAATGTCTCTGTGAAGATGGAGAGAAATGGATGGTGGGGTGGGGTGGGGGGAGGGGGAGGGAGGGAGGGAGGGAGGGGGTGTTGGGGGGTTGCTGTGGTTTCTCTCAGGTAGAAAAATAAGTATACATTCACAGCACGTCTTAGAAGGAATCTCTCAAACAGTGGGGAGAAAAAAAAGAAAGAAAAAAAATTTGTGGAGGAGCTAGAGAGCGCAGTCCAATCTAGGATGCTGCACCCTTCTGACTGACAGACCCAGCTGCTGCTGCCACCTAGTGGAATACAGATGTAATAACAATCAGGCCAGCCTTCAGCACGCAATGTCCTCCCCAGCATCCTCCAGTCCACTAACACGGTTACCAACGCAGACCTGCTGCACGTGTCCTGCTCTCCTCTCATCTTTAACCCCACTTTCTCTTTCTCTCCTCTCTTCTGTCTCCTCTCTACAACCCCCCCCCGTCCCCCCCCGTCCATCTCTCCGTCCATCCTTCCTCTCCCTCCTCAGATCTACCAGTACATCCAGAGCCGGTTCTACCGCTCGCCGGAGGTGCTGCTGGGGATGCCCTATGACCTGGCCATAGACATGTGGTCGCTCGGCTGCATTCTGGTGGAGATGCATACGGGGGAGCCCCTGTTCAGCGGCTCCAACGAGGTACTGTCACATCGGCTAATTATCAATATTATTATTATTATTATTGCTGTTGTTTTGTTGTTGTTATTCTTATTATTATTATTATTTGGATTGTTGATTCTGTTTGTTGGGACTCTCAACAAGTCGTTTTGTAAACAATGAAACCAAAATCCGAACTTCAGCCACTCTCCACGCACTCCCGTTGTTTTTAAATCGGTGAGCCTGAATTTCACAGGTTGTGTTTTTGTTTCGCTTGCCGCCCTGCCTTTGAAAGTGCGTTTAGGTTTTTCGGAAGCCGGGATTGTGATTTTTCCTGAGTAATGAGAATACTGGACAGGTTTTCAGGGCCTGAAATGTCTTCCCCAGAGAGAGGGAGGACTTTGGGTTCGTAAGTATTGCATGGCACCGTTGGATAGCTGACGGCAGGAGAGAATGCTCAGCGATAAAGCCACACACTAGCGGCCCCAATCAGAGACCAGCCTTATTTCTCCTGATTAATGAGGGGTAGTGTGCAGAGATGGCGTCCCTGCGGCAGTGACAGCACCGCGGCTGGGCCGTCCCAGCTCAGCGGCTCCGCTCCCCGCCCGCTAAACAGGCCTGTTGCCCCCTGCAGGTGGATCAGATGAATAAGATCGTGGAGGTTTTGGGGGTCCCGCCCAACCACATGCTGGACCAGGCCCCCAAAGCCCGCAAATACTTCGACAAGCTGTCCGACGGGCTCTGGACCGTCAAGAAGAACAAGGACATAAAGAAGGTACTTTATCCCTCGGCCTCTGTGAGTAAAAATCTGCTTTTTCTTCTTCTTCTTCCCGACTCTCCATCTCCCTCCACCTCCCAAATCCAACCCTGAGAGAGAGAGAGAGGGTGGGGGGGGAAAAAAAGTGGGGATGGGAGAAACATAAAGACATTCTCCTCTTTTTTTAAACCTTTTAGCGATATCTCTCTCTTTCTCTTCCCTTCCATACTAGACCATCACCGGCCCTCGTCCCCCCCCCAAGTCATTAGACCCCCGCCACCTAGCCTCTGCCGTTACGTTATTGCAAAAACTCTGGTCTCAGCCCCATTGCATTGTGGGAATTGGCAGTAAACGGCGGCAGCCAGGTCCGAGCTCTTCGCCCACCGGCCTTCTGGTTCTTGTTCTGGGCTGGAGCTCCACAGCCACGCTGCCTGGCAAACAGTGACCCCTACTGGTCGGTTCTGTGAAGAGAGGTTTCACCAGCCCGGTAACAGATGGAGCTACACTGCGCTGTCAATCACAGATTTCATTGAACCAATCAAAATGTTTTGCTCAGGTCAGTGAAACACATTTGGTGCAGATCAGTCAGATTCAGTTTCTGATCGCAGGAAAGACACTCGCTGATGAGCTGGGCCCCGGGTCAGAAAGTTTGGGGAGGTACTGGTTGAGGTGTATTTTTGGGGATTAGTGTGCAGTTAACTGACAGGGCTGAGCAGAAGGGGAGGGGGGGGGGCAGGGCGCAGGGTGAACCCAGGTGAGGGCATCACAGGAGGAGCCCCATGTGCGGGGCGTGGGCTGAGGTGCGCTTGTCGCTCCAGGAAGTGGGTTAAAGCGGGTTGAAGGTTAAAGGTTAATACCCGGTGAGCATATCAGCTGACTGCCCCACTACCCCTGTTTTGGTTGCATTTTGAAACCAAAATGAAAATGCACTTTTGTACGTCGCTTTGGATAAAAGCGTCTGCCAAATGAATGTAATGTAATGTAATTTTAAATCAGGGTTACCACGGTTCACGGCTCCTGAAAATCCCTCAAAGTACGGCAAAGTCGGAAAGTCTAGCCACATGAAGAAAAACGATTTGCAGTGGGCAGAATGTACATGTCTCCTGCTGCTTCACTTGCTTTAAGTTACACGCTGTCAGGTCTTGTGAGACCTGTGCACCAGTTTGTACTTAATTACACTGACGTAAGTCTTTGCCATTGGTAAAGTGTGTACTTTTAGACTTAAATGTATTTTTGAAAGTAATAGCCCACAGAATTTATGTCCACCTCACGAAAGCCCCATTGCCCAAGAAATCCTTATAGAATTCTGTCACATTAGTCCTTGAAACGTCATAGAAAACATCAACCTTATTTGAGTGGGAGCAGTTTTATGCAGTGTGTGTGTGTGTGTGTGTGTGTGTCGGGCTCTGGCTCGGTGTGTGATGTGCTTATATCACGTAACACACCACACATCTCAGCTGTGTATTAATAACTCTGGGTGTGTATGTTTGAGCGTGACTGAGTCTAGTGCGCGCAGCGTGCATGCTGTACACACAAGATGTCCGACGACTGTCGGGAGAAGTGTGGCCAGACTTGTGCGCCGGTGACCATGGCGATGCCGCAGTCCCCTCCCCCACCGCACCCCCCTCCCCGACCCCCAAGCTCATGAGAACTCATTCATTCCCTTTCATCACCCTGACCATTCATCTGTGTCTGTGCTGGTCTGTGCTGTGCTCGTCGTCTGTGCTGTCATGTTTATAACGTGAAAGAAAAAATGCATGTTCATATTGTGTGACTCAAAATAGAAAAGCCCTTTAACTTTAATGGCACTAACTAATAGCCAAAGTTGTTGTTGTGCTGTTGGGGTTAGCAGCAGAAGCTGCAGTCAGAGTTGAGATGTGCTGGTGGGCTTTGGGGTGGAGTACTGAGGGCAAATTAATGACTGATCTCCCATCATCCTCCCCCTTCTCTTCCTCCTCTGCCCCTGTACCCTTCTGTCTCTCTCTTGTTCCTCTGTCTCTTTCCTTTTCTTCATCATCATCATCCTCCTCCTCCTCCTCCTCCTGCAGGAGTACAAGCCCCCGGCCACGCGTCGGCTCCACGAGATCCTGGGCGTGGAGACTGGGGGCCCCGGGGGGCGGCGGGCCGGGGAGCAAGGCCACGCCCCCTGCGACTACCTGAAGTTCAAGGACCTGATCCTGCGCATGCTGGACTACGACCCCAAGACCCGCATCACGCCCTTCTACGCGCTGCAGCACAACTTCTTCAAGAAGACCACGGACGAGGGCACCAACACCAGCAGCTCCACCTCCACCAGCCCCGCCATGGACCACAGCCACTCCACCTCCACCACCAGCTCCGTCTCCAGCTCGGGTGGGTTATCCCCGTGGGAACCGCGCGTCCCGGTGCCCTCGGACTGCCAGACAGACAACCGCTCTTACCTCCTGAGCTATGTCGCCCAGGGTTACATACGGTTGGAGTGAAAACCTACAGGACTGTAAATCTCCATTAGAGCCAGCCGGGGGGAGAGGGGTGGACTGTGTTGCCAGGGTGGGAAGGAGAGGCCACAGCGTCCTCATCTCACCCCCCCTCCCCTTCCCTTTGTTTGGGCGTCAGTGTAGTCAACTCTATTTCCCAGAATTCCCTGCTGGTGACCACTATTATTTCCTTAATGAGCACTGTTCCAGCACTGTTGCTTCTGATTCGCCAGATCCAGTGAGCCTCTCTTCTGATGCCTGATGCCACCCCCCCCCCCCCACCCTTCTGTCCTTGTGTTCCTGTCGCAGGTGGGTCTAGCGGTTCTTCCAACGACAACCGAAATTACCGGTACAGCAACCGATACTACAACAGTGCAGTCACTCACACCGACTACGAGATGCAGAGTCCACAGGTGAGCTTCTCCCTCGGAAGCCAGACTCATTTGCGCCCCCGTGACACTCTTTAAACTCGCGGTGAGCAACGCGTCGGTGCTCCTAATGGCCGCGCCCTCCAGCTCTCCGGTCTGTGTAGGTTCCTTCAACGTAACGCCGATCTCAAGCGCATTTGAGTGTTTTAACAAAGCGTCGCGTCTGGCCACTGGTTTCCTCTACGGCTGAAGTGCAGAACTGCGAACCGTAGCAGCGCGTAGCGTAGCGGCTCGTAGCGTAGCGGCTCGTAGCGTAGCGGCTCGTAGCGTAGCGGCTCGTAGCGTAGCGGCGCGTAGCGTAGCGGCGCGTAGCGTAGCGGCTCGTAGCGTAGCGGCGCGTAGCGTAGCGGCGCGTAGCGTAGCGGCTCGTAGCGTAGCGTAGGGGAGGAGAGCGGCATTTTAACGCTGTTAAAGCCGTGAGGGAGCCTCTGAGCTGTGAGGACCTCAGGAAGCTGAAGGGCCTGTCCTCCTGACGGGAATGCAGGGTTCACCTGTAGCCGCCCTGTGAGGCTTAGCGGTTCACCTGTAGCCGCCCTGTGAGGGTTAGCGGTAGGGAGGCGAGGTTCACCTGTAGCCGCCCTGTGAGGGTTAGCGGTAGGGAGGCGAGGTTCACCTGTAGCTTCCCTGTGAGGGTTAGCAGTAGGGAGGCGAGGTTCACCTGTAGCCTCCCTGTGAGGGTTAGCAGTAGGGAGGCGAGGTTCACCTGTAGCCTCCCTGTGAGGGTTAGCGGTAGGGAGGCGAGGTTCACCTGTAGCCTCCCTGTGAGGGTTAGCGGTAGGGAGGCGAGGTTCACCTGTAGCCTCCCTGTGAGGGTTAGCAGTTCACCTGTAGCCGCCCTGTGAGGGTTAGCGGTAGGGAGGCGAGGTTCACCTGTAGCCTCCCTGTGAGGGTTAGCGGTAGGGAGGCGAGGTTCACCTGTAGCCTCCCTGTGAGGGTTAGCGGTAGGACTGGAGAGGAACGGTTTCAGGAATGTGAATTTGGGACTGCAGCCGTAGGACGATGGGACTCATCCCCCCCTCCCCCCCCTTCGTCTCCAGGCTCCCTCCCAGCAGCAGCTGCGCCTCTGGCCGGGAGGGGAGGGCGGGGTGGGGCCCCTGTCCAACAGCGGCGACCCCGCCTACCCCCAGCTGCTGCTGCACAAGCCGGCCGCCACCCAGCACTCGCGCCACTTCCTGTCCGGGGTGGGCGTCGGGGGCATGATGGAGCCGCACCACCCCCACCCCATCTACGGCGGTCACCACGGCAACGGGCGGCAGCTCCGGCAGCAGCAGCAGCAGCAGCAGCAGCAGCAGCAGAACCAGCCGCAGGGGCAGCAGCCGCAGCCGGGGCCGCAGCTGATGCCCGTCACGTCCCCGCAGATGCAGGACAGCATCGAGCTGAGCCTCACCCACCACCACCACCTGGGCCAGTCTTCCATCATGCCCCCCCCCAGCTTGGACTCCAGCCAGTACGGCTCCTCCAGCCTGCACCTGGGCCTCTCTGCCTTTCGGACTAGGACAGTCATGGCCCCCCAGCCCCCGCCCCCGCCGCCCCCCACGGCCTCCCAGCAACAGTTGCCCCAGCCCCCCCCCTCTCAGGACAGCATGGTAGCTGCCTCCGGGCTGGGGTACATCCCTCCCTGTTACCCTGGCAACAACAATAACAACCCGCCCCAGGGAAGCGTTGGGGTGGGGGGCAGTATGTTAACCGGGGGCGTCCCGCCCAGGGGAGTAGGGGGCGGGGGTAGGCCCGATTCCGAGGAGTCGGCCATGATGGGGGTTTGCGGTAGCGGAGGGGGGGGTGGGCAGAACGCGGCCAACTCTTGATAAATCTTGAACAAATTCCAAAAGCCATACAAAATTTTAAAGTAACATGACAACAACTACACCGACAACTGACATCACACGCAGACAGACACGCACGCACGCACACACACACACACACACACACACACACCTGTGCGCACGACACGCTCAAACACACACATGCACACACACACAGACACTCGGATATACAGAGACAAACTTGTGAAATATCAGAGGAGGTTTTTGCTTTGCATGGGGAGAGGGTTGAGGGAGGGTTTACGGGGGGAGGCTTGAAACCATTTTTCTTTTCTGTTTCTTTTTTCCTTTTTCTTTATTTGAAGGGGAGGAGAACGGGGGGCTTAAGTAGTCGAAAACCAGAAAGTTTCAGAAAGTTTGTTTTTATTATTATTATTATTATTATTATTATTATTATTTGATTTTATGTGATTTCAGAACAGGTTTGCAGCGAGATTGGTGGTTTGTTGTTGTTTGGGGTTGTATTTGGAAATTGGAAGCGGTGGCGGGACAGGACAGGATTGGAAAGTGTTTTGGGATGTGAAGAGAGGACAGCGGAGGAGCGAGGGAATGCCCTATGCTTTTTTTCTTTCGTTTTTTAAATCTCTTTTTTTATTTTGTTTTTTCTGAAGTCTAGGCGTATAATTGTAAATTGTTAATTTATTAAAAGTCACTACAATGAGGAGGTAAATGTGGGGATGGGAGAGAATGAAAATGAACAGTATGCTTTTTCTGGGTTTGTTGCTTTATTTATTCAGTGTTTTATTTTTTATTTTTGTTTTATTTATTTTTTGTTTGTTTTTGTTTTTTTACTTTCCTGAGGGACAAACGACACCTTATTACATACACAAGACAGACAAAACAAAATGGGTTTCTGTATTTATTTTTTATTTTATTTTTTTCCGTTTTGGTCGATTTTTCTCATACTTTTGTTACATTTTTTTAATGTTTCAAATCTTCTCTCGCTTGACAACACTGGCTTATATTTCAAACTATGAATACAAATCAAATAAAATGAGGAAAAAGTAGTCGCCACACGGTGGGGAAAAAAACACACAAGGAGGGGGAGGCTAAAACACTTCGCCGATATGAGCCGCTTTTTAAGGAGAGGGGGAATAAGACAAAACGACACAAAGGAGGAAAAAATACAAGAAAACGACGAAAAATGAAAACATTTTGCCTGAAGGAAAAACCAAAATGCTTCCCTGTTGTTTGTTTAAAATAATAGTCTGCCTTCTGTTTCACCATCTCACCACCTGACTCTTTCGTTTCGGACGGAAATCTACAACAACGACAACAAAAAAAGTAACACAAAAACAACGACAACAAAAAAAACACATTGTGGGTTGGATTAACTCTGGATACGCTAAGCCAAATCTTGCTCACGATTTCTGTTGCTGCCCCTTTTTCTGTTGTACGGAAGAGAGGGGGGGTGGTCATCAATATTTAGCAGGAGGGAGGGGTTCAGTAGATTGAGGGGACAGTTTAATGCCCTCCGACCCCTACCCCGCCCCCTCTCACTCTGACTTCACCTTTTACCACTCCTCCTCCTCCCTCTTTTCTTTCTCCTCTCCTCCCCTGCCCTCCTTCACAACACTCTGTGAGTGCTGTTTGCCATCGAGTCAAAAAAAAAAAGAAAGAAAAAAAAGAAACTACTCTCTCGGCTGCTATCTCCACTTTCAACCATGTTCGGATTGCTGCTAAAGAAAAACAGACAGATAAATAAATAAAAATAAATAAAAATAAATGAATAAAAACTTTTTAACCCTCCTGCTTCAGAAAAAATGAAAAAGTTAAACCACTGCATCTCATGTATTTATTACTATTTAACAAGAAAAAAAAAAGAAAAAATGAAACCGCTTTCTGCTGTTTTTTGTTTGTTTTGCATTCTTGCAGGTAAAGTGTGGGCATTGAGGAGAAATATTTTATGGTGTGTGTGTGTGTGTGTGTCCGCGCGCATATATATATATATACTTATAGAAATATATATAGTTTGATTTTAATGATAAGAAAAGTTGAAAAATGGAGGCCCGTGCAGCAGTGCACTCAGAATGCTCTTGTGATGTCATCACCAGGTCATTTCAACCACAGCTCTGCCAGTGAGTAGTCCGATAAATCTGTGCAAGTGTGCTTGGATAGTTTGTATTGATTCTGCTGGATTGTGCCTTTGTCCAATGGTACTGGTCTTCGATTGCGAGTTCCTGCGTTGAGACAGCAGGGGCACTTCAGACCTGTTCCACAGCTCCAGAGATCGTCCAGCCCGTGCCTCATAACTTCTTCTCTGACAGTGTAGAGGGGGCTTAAACGAGAACACTTTCTGCCCCTTAAGTCTTTGGGGGTTAATGTGAAAAATGTGAAGTGTGAAAGGATGCATGCCCCAGGGGCTGGAACGGGCGACTTCTGCAGGAGGCTCGCCAGGGCAGGGCAGGGCAGGGCAGGGCAGTTACGTTCCTCACGGGCCAGTGTGTTTCTTCCAGATGCCCAGGATCAATGAGATCATTGTCTGCAGGCTCCCAACACTGGTTCAGATCAGCAGGGGTGTCCAGTCCTGTCTGAAAGGGGCCGGTGTGGGTGCAGGTTTTTGTTTTAGCCCAGCGCTACGACACTCGATTGGACTCGTCACGGTCTTGGTCGAAGACCGAGGTTAGCCAATCGTGTGAGTCGGGTGCTGTAGTGCTGGTCTAAAAGGAAAAACCTGCACCCGCAAACATTTTCAGACAGGACTGGACACCCCCTGACTCACGGGCCACGCCTGCGGCCGTCACCCTGAGCGCCTGCGCAGTCTGCTGGCTCGCGTGTTCACCTGGAGGTCAGCAGCCAATTTCAGACCAGAGAACTGAGGTGAGGTGGGTTTGCTGTGCGGTGGGCTGCTTTAATTTATCAACGAAGCGCTGAGTGACAGGCTGAGCCAGCAGAGCCTGTGGTTCGCTAAAGGCCAGGGTTTCGGGCCACTGGGACCTGCACCTTATCCAGAAACGTCCTTAGGATGCCATGGAAGTAACCGGCCTGATGAAATAATCGGGTGCTGAATGTGGTATGAGATTCAGAAACTTGGTACAGCCCTCCTTGACCACCCCTGGATTGGAAGGACCCACCAGGCTTGGGTGGGGGCCTTCATGGGGGGCAGCCTGCGTTATCAGAGAGGAGCAACTGTGCGCCAAATACCAAATTGGACTTTTGGTGTCCCATTCCAGAACCGAGTTCTTTGATTGCTCACGACATTACCGCTGATCCATGTACAATCCAGCTGTTTTTTTTTTTTGTCTGTTTTACTGACAAGGATCACTGGCCGTGGGGGGTGCGGGTGCAGAGTGGGGGCAGTATATTCTTGGAGGTTACTTTTTTGGTTTTTCTAGCTGTACTTGTGTTCTGTCTTTGATCACGCCCCTTCATAAATATTAATCCCATCGCTGAGCTTCAGCGATGACAGAAATAGGAAATTATTAATACTGCGCTCACAATCTATTGTTATGGTGGCTCATCGCATTGCCTGCTGATTTGATCTAAGGAATGCTTTGAAATTAAGCGGCATTTGTCATATTCTAACCAGGTGTTCAGCTCATTTTAGTCTTGCTCCGTATTTTCCTGTCAAGAGAATTTTGGGTGGTATGAAGGGAGATTGTGGTGGTGCCGCTATGCTGCCCGTTGTCTTCTAACACACACCTACGTGAGTGGTTGCCACAGAAAATGGGAGTATTTTCGGCAGCAAAAGCAGGTTTAAGTTCCCTTCTTGAAAGTATGGACTTGAATAGCTGGCCAGGCAATAGAATGGTGTTTTTTTTTTTTTTTTTTTTGTATTAAATCAATTTGTGAAGTTATCTTGGTCCAAACAGGCAGAAAGCTTGTGGTAAGACCAGAGATTGTTTCTGGTGTCTGGTATTTGATTATTTGTTCTGGAAGGTTCTGTGGAGTTTCCTACACTTTCTTTTCTTTTTTTTAAACAAAATGGTGATTTTCAAGTTCACGCAACATTTTATCCAGGATTTATTTAATAATTTGGCAGGTGCCCTTGTCCACGGTATACATTCTGGCAGTCAAACACAAAGAAGCCATGCTTGCGATTAGTGCATATTTTGCGAATTATAATTACCTGGCGTGCTCCTCTGATCACGAAAAGCGGAGCGAGGACGATTAGGAATGCAGCGATGTTCTGTTTCACGAGAAACCACTGCCTGAAATGTAGCCTCTATCTCAATCTCAGTTTATATTGTAACGGGCGGAGCAAGAAAACATTACAAGCATATGTTCAAAAGAACGTCTTAAAGTGGCATGATTTAAGATTGAGCTTGCCAGTCGTTCTTGGCTGTGCCCTTTAAAAGCATCCTCCGTAGCCTATCAAGCCTATTCTCTTTCAGTGTTTGCATCATTTCAGTGTATGACCAGAGAAGGGGCGTTGTGCACGAGCTGGAACATGATGCAATGGCACGATTAAACATGGTTTCTGAACTATATTTGGGCCAAGAAAAGGCTAACTTTTTTGTGAAGTTGGATAAATGTGGCAGAAGTCAACCATAAAATTAAGGTGGACTGGGTAGTAGGCTTCATAACGGTCACCTTGAAGTTGCTTCTTCCATATCAAGGAGCTGTTTAATCGGGACTGGACTTGTCATAACGTTTAACTAAAATGCGCGATCCAAAGAAACCGAACCGGTTCTGTTACCTTAGAGACATTTGTTTCGCAAAATGTTTATAGTTTTAGTCGCCCGACCCTGCTGTAGGCTATCTGAATGTGCGTGGCCAGGCTACTTTAAACGTATTGAGCTTTATATGAAATAGCCTACTATCGCCAGTGTGATTAAACTTCGTCTGACCATTTATGATTGTGTTGGAACGAAAAACAAAACACTACTTGCAATGGTTTTGTGTCCTATTACATGTGGGCGTCGCTGGTTGTAAATATGTTAAACGGGTAGCCTACCACCATTTGACGATAACGTGTCATTTGCTGCCATCGTGTCCACCGTCAATCCCATTGTGTGACATGTCTCAGCAAATTGATTCGTTGCTGATGTGAGAATACACCTACTCCAATTAGTTAGCAACTGAATTGTCCAGCCTGCGCCGATTATCCGTTCGTATTCCAAATGTGACGGTGTTGTTGTAGTCTTTTTAGGTCAGTGCAAATTGAAATATTTAGTATTTTGTCATTAAATAGCCCAACCTATTGTGCCTTTTAATTTAGCTGTAATAAATCGGGCCGTGTGCCGGTTCACCTGATATAGGTTAGCCTGCTTGCTTGACATTCGAAGCAAATGAGCTTCCATCCTAAATCAGAATGCTAACTCATAGAAATAAACTAGTAAAGTAAGACTGCCATTGTTCTGAATTTGAAAGCCTTCACGGCATACAAGCCTCAACGGAAATCTTACGTTTGAAATCTCAATAGTGTGCAGTCCGCATTAAGGCGATGTTCGCATGTGAGACAACGGATTCTTCCATCTTTGCGGGAATGATTGGCTATCCGAAGGTGTCCTTCGATTATTAATAATACGGGCATGTGAAAGTAAATAGGTGACCCTCTCAGAGCTATCTACACTAATGCCAGAGGTGATGTATAGTGCAATGCCCGCTATGCTCAGGTTTAAACAGAGGAAGCGAGAATAAAGATAGGCTGACTAAACGATTCCATCTGGTGCACAGAACGTGAACTACAATTGCCCGCACAGTTCCAGCCCATTTTGCTACGTTTGCTATGGCCGCGGCGGAGGCGACGCCGAGCGTCATAGGAGGGCTGTAATGTTTTCTGGGATTGGATTTGGTTGAAAGTATCATATTTTGTGCAATAAACGCATCTATCTTCGTCTAAATATATGGTCTAGTTCAAGGGTTTCCATTATAATTATTTTTTAGGGCTTCGAAATTAGCATTTGTTGTTTTTCCAGGAGGTCGTGAAGTGTCGTTGACTTGGATTCCAGTACATTTTCTCTATGAATATGTTTCTTCGTTAGAAAAAAAAAAACTCCTCGTGGAGAAAGTAAATATGCATCATAAAGGCAATGCAATATCGTGGCATTGTTTCAAAATGTCAGGTGCATGACCGGCCAGTATCCTAGGCTACCGTTTAGGCGCATTCGGCGTATTTCTATAAACTAGCCTATAATCCAGGTGGGATGGGCATCTTGCTTCCCCCCACGGCTTTAAACCTCTGTCCATGGTTCTGGTTTCCGGTACTGATGAAGACGTTAACAGGAGGGGGAAATAAGGATATTGGTAATTACGAAATTCTCAGAAACAACATAGCCCATTAGACAAATAATAACCTAATTCTTGCAACCAAACGCAACTGTGACAGTGTCGCGTTGGAGCAACCGAAAATAACTTTACAGGCATAGTTCATGTCTAAACGCAGTCTATGTTGGGCTAAAACTGTTTAATTATTAAAGTAGCCTAGTCTAAAACTACCCATACTTTATATTCCAGCAAAACAGTGTGCGGTTTGAACAGTAGCCTAACATCTAAATGGAATCCAACGCATTCGCATAGTTCTTGAACGTTGCAGGTTTTCGGTTAAAGCAGCCTATAGTGTTATTCAACTGTGTCCAATTTCGGGCACTTAATTGACGGAGTTTATTTAGAGGTCTCACTGACAGGTGCGCCTACTTACAGCGTGCACAGAGCTGACATCCTACACAAAGGGGTTTGAAGTTGATCGTCAGCTACTAATTGCACATTATTCAAAACAAAACAAACAAAAAAAACAACTTTTGTGACTGACCGTCGGTCGCTAAATGCTTGTAAATCTATTGTATAAAAGTTTTACAGCTGACCTTAGATTAAGGTTTAACGTCCAAATACTGAATCTAATTTGCTTCTTGACGGCTCGAGCCAGAGCAAGGTGTCCGTAATGTGGCTATATCTTCTGTCTTTTGTCTGCCTCGTGGCTATTTTTTCGCCGCCGCCAGTTTCCGCCGGGCCAGTTCTGAGCGTGGGAGGCTGGGAGAGGAAGGAGCAGCCCGGTCGCCGTCACGAGGCGATCGGGCCAAGGATGAGGGGACATGAAACCAGGACCCCCGGGCCCATCCTGCCGCCTTACCAACTCCCCATGTTCCGCCACGTGAAGGCTCCCCTCGTGGACATGGAGATGTTCAGACCTACTGCCGGGCTGAGGCCCGTTCCCGACGCCGTCAGGAATCTCTTGCTTCCCCCACCCGACAACTGGCTGGGTTACTCGACGGCCCCCGTCAGTAACCCCAGAGGAGTCGAGGTATGGTGCGGGAACGGGACGGTTTCTGTGCGGGTGAACAGGAGAATGCTCGGATTTTGGTGCCATCCACCAATGCTGTTCTTGGGAAATTGTGAGGTCTATCGTTTCACTAGAGACTACATTTACTTTCACAATGACCTTGCCAGATGTGGAATTAAGCCAAGGGTAAGTACAGCGATCAGTAAGTTTTCTGTATTGTGGTAGGAATTTATTAGGGGTATGACTCAAGAAGTTCATAATGTACCCTGTCCAAGATAAACTACAACAAAAACAAACACTGCAAATATTTTACATAATTAAAGTTTTACGCACACAGTAGGCTATTAATCGTGATCTGCAAGGAACACAATGCGTACATGTCAGAACCGTAGTCAGCCCAATCACAAATTGTAAAAAAAAAAGTCACTGTCCAAATCAACTGTATCTCAGGTGCATATGCCTATGCGAGTGATGTGGAACTACCCGTTCCATGTGTTAACCTTGACAACAGATTACACAGGTTTGTGGAACTGCGACTACACAAAGAAATTAAACTGATTGATGAACACCCTCTCTAACCTCTTGAAAAGCTTGGTTCGTGTGAGCTCTTCTGATAGCCTACACTTAAATTCGTTGGATTCTTTCCATTCAGAATTGCTCCATAAATTGTTTTGCCACCGCTCACGACAACACAATTGCCTTTGTCAGAAACCGGGTCGCATTCAAAGTAATTCCAAAAAGACTCTGCCGTTTTCTCCCGGCCAGTATCGATATAAGAGCTTGTGGAATGGCAGCACTTCCTTTAGCGTGTGTTTATCGCGGATGGCACCGTCACTGAGATATCGCCATCTACTGGGAATTTATTGCTTAGCAACCTGGAGGGGAAAACAGTTCCTGAATATTTTCGACATGCGTTGAAAAGCAATAATTCTATTTCATTTCCCTGCTGAAAAGTGGTCTGACCAGCCCACGTCGAATATAGTCAGCTAGTCCACCTGTTTGTCCACCGTCTTAACCAGCTTCGATCAGCTATGACCTGCTCGAAGCGTCGAAAAGCACAGCTCAACCAATTTTAAACCAGCTTAGACATTTTTTTTCAGCAGGGCTTAATTTGTTTTGTAAACGCATATTGTAGTTTCAGTTAGTTTTTTTCTCTCCCGTAAAACCGTTAGTTTTGATGCTTGTGGTAACCTTGATAATCACAGTTATCAGCAATCATAGTAACGGCGTTCTATAGGTGGACACTCAGTGCAACACCATGTCCGATTATAAAACTGTTTGCGACCACCCCCCCCCCCCCCCAAAAAAAACCTTGAACTCCCACCCCCATTCCTTCACGTTCTTTTTTGTTTGCCAGATAGACGATGGTCAGCTGGTGTACAGCAGCGCCCTGCGCTACGTCCCTGAACCACAGGGGGCAGTAATCAGAGCCGTGCCGCTCTCCCTCCCCATCCACTGCTCCTACAACAGGTACGACAAGCCCGGACTTTCTCCTCCAGTACTGCCACTGGCAGGAAGACTTCCTCATAGCCGAACTAGGGACGGTAATGATCAGGGACGCAATGTTTCTTGAATCCCATTAGGGGTGGGGGCAACGATGAGCCGTCTTCCACTCAGTTTGCACCAATCGAAAAAGATTTTGCCTTCCACACAAAAGCACAATAATCGGCTCGGAGCAGTGAGTGTGAAGTGTATGAAGGTTGTTTGTGTCCACCAATTACCCTGGACGAAATACCTGGCTGACTGTACACTTTTTTTGGCAACACAGTGATATATTCTTATATACTGTACAATGAGGAATTCAGCTACAAAACACTGGTCTTCTCCCATTTTTTGATCCATTGCCCCCCACCCACAAGGTGTATAAACAACAACAATAAATAAGAATAAAATAAGATAATAGATACAAAACAAAAACGTGAAGAACATAAATAAGTCAACTCTAATTAGCACATGTAGGACAGCAGAAAAAAAGATCATTTAGGGGGTTTTCTCTGCTGTTGAACATAGTGTCGGGTCATTTTTGACCCTTAAGACAACACAAGGGTTAAATAACAAAGAGTAGGAGCTGTCAGGATGTCCAGGGACAGGTGCGGCCCTCCTTGCCCCCCACCCCTGCACTGAATGCTGGCCCCCTTCCCTCTAGGTTTCACTATGCCTACAAAGTGGGCTACGTTCCTCGTTTGAAAGCGGACTCCTTCTTCAAGAGTATAACCAGTGAGCGCATCTTCAGCCTGGTCACCTGCAACGGTGAGCATGTTCCGTTTTGAGCGGTTGGGGGGGGGGGGGGGTTTAGGAGGGGGGGCAACAAACGTTTTCTGAACGATGATCCAGATGAAGTAAAAAAATTAAAATAAAACCAGGACAGTGGCCATGTGTGTGCTGCTAGAGAGGACACGTCTGTTGGAGTTAAATCACGGGTATGGCACCCGTCGAGTTTTGAATTAATGGCGTAAAACTCCCCATAATGACAATGCAGACGGCATGAAGGAAGATGACTATGAATGCATGAATGAATGAATGCATGCATGAATGAATGAATGACTACATGAATGAATGCATGAACGAATGCATGCATGAATGAATGAATACACGAATGAATGCATGAATGAATGCATGAACGAATGCATGCATGAATGAATGAATTAATGCATGAATGATTGCATTTATATAGCACTTTTCCTAACACTCAAAAGTGCTTTACAGTGATGAATGAGTAGGAACTCGCCTCAGCCCCCACCAATGTGTAGCCCCCACCTGGGTGATGCACGGCAGCCATGTCTGCACGGACACCCATCTTAGGGTAGCACGGCGCAGGAGTGAGTGAGCCCTTATAGGACAGGGCTCCCCAAAGCCTGGCCCCGGAGGTGCCCCAAGGTGCACTGGTTCTTTCTTTCTTTTGCGATTCAGTCCTTAATTATCACTATTGATTGCACAGTTGACTAGTTATCTCACCTTTCCAGGTTTCTTTGATCTGACCCAGTTGTGGATTTAAAAATATATATAATATTAACGTGGAAACAAAGATCAGGCCTTCCAGGAGTAGGGTTAGGGATCACTGTTATCAGGAGAAGTCAGGTGCACCTGCTAGCGTTGACAGCCGATGGGCCAACAGGGCACATGCAAAGGCCATTATCACCGGATATTTAGAAAGCGATATTATTTTTCCCACTGATGTTATATCCTAGACAAAATGTCTACGTCGTTCATTTAAAAAAAAAAAAACACACAACAATGACAATAACACACAACACAACGCACAACGCACAACTTTATCAATAATACAAAGGTTGATTTTATTATACCCCCACAGCCCCCACCCCCCAACACACATACACACCTTTATGATCATTATTTAAGTCCACGCATGGTCAGAAGAGAAGGTATGAAAATGTGCATAAAAAGGTACAAATGCTTGTCGCTGGGCTGGTACCCTGTAGGTACATATAGCTGGATCTCTACCCAGCAATACATAATTCATTTGCACCCTTTGGCTCGTAAAAGGTATTTGTTAGTACCCAAAGAGAACATTATTGTTCATTCAGGGTACATTTGGGAAATTTGTTCCTTAAAGAATAAAAATGTACCTCCACTGCACCTTTAGTTGTGGGAGTGTATTTATAGCCCGATGTGAGCAATAACTTTTTTTCCCCTCCTCTTGAATCTCAATGATAACAGAAAACAGTGGTCCGAAAAGGGGAGCGTGGGTTTCTCCGATTTATTCTAAAATAAGGAAACGAGCAAAGCAGCAGCGCTCCTGTCCTTTCAGGACGAAGTGTAGCACAGTGGGTAAGGAACTGGGCTTGTAGCCGAAAGGTCGCAGGTTCGATTCCCGGGTAAGGCCACTGCCGTTGTACCCTTGAGCAAGGTACTTAACCTGCATTGCTTCAGTATATATCCAGCTGTATAAATGGATGCAATGTATAAATGCTGTGTAAAATGTTGTGTAAGTCGCTCTGGATAAGAGCGTCTGCTAAATGCCTGTAATGTAATGTAATTTATTTTCGGTGTCAGATCGCTGGGAGCGGCTGGACTCCACGGCGAGCTACATGCTCGGGGCGCCCATGCATTTCGAGGCCTCCACGCCCATCGTCTCCAGAGCGGAACGGGTGTCGGTCACCGCCTGTCACGTCACCGTATCCAGGGACCCCAATTCAGCACCCCGGATGGACGTGATTAAAAACTACGGGTAATGCCGCTTTTTTTTTTTTTTTTTTGGCCTGCGTAGTTTGGGCCGTGCGTGGCAAAGTGCATTTTGGGTAATATGAAGAAGAGTATGCGATTAAGACCTGACACGGTGACATCCCCAGACCCGCGAGCGCGCATGCGACACTGCTAAACCACTACGGTCGACTGTGCTGACCTAGAACCGCAATGCAAACTGGCTTTCAGGTGCATGGTGGACAGCCAAAGGCTCGGGAGCCGGTCCAGGTTTCACGGCTACGGGACGGGCGTCCTGCGGTTCTCCGTCGACGCTTTCGTGTTCCCAAAAATCTCGGCCAAGGTGAAAATCTTCGGCGAAGCATTTTGGCGTTCTGGCGCACACCTGAAGCGCCTCGCGCGTTCTCCCAAACCCCGCCAAGTCATGTTGTCGTTTCCCCCCCCCCCCCCCCCACAGCTTCTGTACCTGCACTGTGAGATGACGGTGGCGGATTACCCTGCCACTCCCACCGCCAAGTCCTGCACCTTCAACAGTAACACGAGAAGGTAACGCTCTGTGATCATTGTAGCGCTCTGACCGGGCGTCCAGCCGAAGCCGTTTGTATTTGTGTGACCGTGTGCGTGCATGCGTGTGTGTCTGTGTCTGTGTGTGCGTGCATGCGTGTGTGTGTGACCGTGTGAGTGCATGCGTGTGTGTGTGTGTCTGTGTGTGCGTGCATGCGTGTAACACTCACCTCCAAGTAGAGAAACTCCTCAGGTTCCACAGACTCATAGTGACCTCCAAATTCAAGATGTGATGGGAACACATAACACTAGATCCTCAGAGAAAATTCTCCTCATGGTCCCAAGTACTCGAACAGAACTGGGTAAATCAGCCTTTTCCTTTCATGCCTCGCATGTCTGGAATGAGTTACAAGGCATTCTTAATCTGAAATCCTTACCCTCTCTTGACATGTTTAAAAATATGTTAAAATCAGTTTTTACTGAACACTGTTATTGCTTCTAACAAGTGCCTTTTAGCTCCTGATCCTTGTATGTCTGTTCTGTTTTTTTTATTATTTTTTTTGGTATGTTTTTAATAGGAAACTTTTATTTTTCTGCTGCCATCTTGACCAGGACTCCCTGGCAGAAGAGATATTGTATCTCAATGGGACCTTCCTGGTTAAATAAGGGATAATAAATAAATAAATAAATAACACCAGTGATGCCATCATCCCTCAGCCCTGGCAGAGCGTATTTTCGGGGCTTCTTGCATTAAAGTTGAGTCAATGCACCGTGACCATCATTCGGGTCAGGCTGTAATTTTGCGGTGCATTGTGGTCCTGACTGTGACATATTCTCTGTAAGGTGGGAGGAGCTGTTCGACCCTCAGACTGTCCACGTCTGCTCCTGCTGTGACTCCCAGTGCGATGCTCATGGGATTCGTAAGTAACTGACTCAAGAGAAAATAATGTCGATGTGTAAGCTAAACCGTAACCAGAATCATGTGAGTGGTTTAGCACTTCATATAGCAGCTCCTAAAATGCAGCTCATGTTCCCCAGGACCAATGAGCGGATATGACTTCCCACTTTTCACTTGGTAGGGCTTCTGTTTGAGAGTCAGACTGGTTGCTAACAATGCCCCCTCCCTTTTAATGAAAAATGCTGTGTGCCATGCATGTCTGCTTGGGTCTGATTCCTTATTGCTCTGTCCTGCACTGTCTGCAATAGGTCTCACTTTGGCCAGGTTGTAGTCTCAGATTGATTTGCTGATAGGAAGGTTGGTGATGTGTGTGTGTGTGCGTGCGCGCACATGTGTGTGTGTGTGTGTTTACATACACAGGGCCCTCCTTGTACCCTTCTCCAAGATCCCTGATCACCAGTGACCCGTGGAGCATTCTCGGTGCCGTGACAACGACAGGGACAGGGGGGTCTGTGCAGGATGACAGGAGGGAGTCGGAGGTGCCTGAAGATGTGTTGGAGGCTGAAGGGGTGGGTCCAGTGGCAGAGCCAATAGACAGTGAGGGGGCGGGGTCAGAGGCGGGGCCTGCAGAGACTAAGGAGGAGTCTGAGCACCCTGTTCAGGTTCGGGGGTTTCGGGGAAGGGGAATAGGACAGGGGTCAGGGGGCCACCCCTCGGGGGTGCGGGAGGAACCCCTGAAAGCTGAGGGGGAGCCTGCCGTGTGGCGGGAGGATGACCAAGGACCAGACCTGGACGAGGAAGAGGAGGAGGAGGAAGACGGAGGTGCGCAGGAGGACGTTGAAGATGAGGACGGCGCCTCCTCCCACGCAGTAGCTGGGAAGGTTTTGGAATCCCTCATCATGTGACAAGTAATGACAACTTTTACAAACCCGAAAAACAGAGCGCTATATCTCTGGCGCTATATAAGCAGACTTCTTTTATCAGAGTCCATGCTTGCTTAATGTTTGTTTTATTTTTGTTACTGTACATTATTTGACGTGGATCTGATTATGTAGCTAAGCCTCTCTTCCTTCTCTAGGACACTCACTTCATGGACTTGAACACGATGTTGACTGATCTCACACCACAACGGGAAAAATAAATCTCACTGAAGGACACGGATTCCTTGGTTGACTTGCGTCAGATGACATGTTGGGGAACGTGGGGAGTGGAGTGTGGGAGTGGGACAGAGTGTGGGAGTGGGAGGGGAGTGTGGGACTGAGAGTGTGGGAGTGGGACTGAGAGTGTGGGAGTGGGAGGGGAGTGTGGGACAGAGTGTGGGAGTGGGAGGGGAGTGTGGGACAGAGTGTGGGAGTGGGAGGGGAGTGTGGGACAGAGTGTGGGAGTGAGAGGGGAGTGTGGGACAGAGTGTGGGAGTGGGAGTGGAGTGTGAGGGGAGTGAGGGGAGGGGAGGTGTGGGACAGAGTGTGGGAGTGGGAGGGGAGTGTGGGACAGAGTGTGGGAGTGAGAGGGGAGTGTGGGACAGAGTGTGGGAGTGGGAGGGGAGTGTGGGACAGAGTGTGGGAGTGGGAGGGGAGTGTGGGACAGAGTGTGGGAGTGGGAGTGGAGTGCTCATCCACGTATGTTCGCAGCCCGTATGAGCCAATGAGGCGAACGGGCATGCCTTCCCAAAAGCTCGTAACTGGAGGAGATGCCATGCTCTGCTGATCGACTCGCAAGGTTAATTTCATACACACACACTCACACACACGCACACACAAACACACACACACACACACACACACACAGACACACACACACACACACACACACGCACACAGCACACACAGCACACGCACACACACACACACGACACACACACACGACACGCACACACACACACACGACCACACACACACAACGACACACACACACCACCACGCACACACGACAGCACACACACCCCGCACACACACACACAGACACGCGCACACACACACACGCGCGCACGCACACACAGACACACACACACGCGCACACACACACACACAGACACACACACACGCGCGCACGCACACACAGACACACACACACGCCAGCTCTCCTGATGACACAGTTTAAAATGGAATTCTTTTGGTTTTTCCAAAATAGATTTTCTGGTGGTCTGCCAAGTTAATAATGCGTGTGTCAGTGTGTATGTGTGGGCAGGGGTGGGTGCTTTCAAACTACAATATAATTAAATAAAACCTCAAAGGTACCCTATAAGCAATACCATCAAAGTGGAAGCTAGAAAAATCTAATTCACAAGATCGTATTCACAACTAAATAACAGGTTTATCTCTGTGTGTGTGTGTGTAAAAATTTGAAAAAAGTCAAATATATAATTCCTACTAATTAACAAAAGTTTGGTTATATATTGAGAATTTATTTTAACAAAGATGCATGTACGTAGCACATACACAGATCATACAGACGCGTCGACTAATACATATATTCACAATGTCACGTCTGAATATCAACATGAAAGTAGCCGACGAGATACAAAAGCACTGTACGCCTTTCAGCAGGCCACATCATATGCGAGAGTGAGATGGTTTGTAGTAAAATTTTAAAATTTTTATTTTGTAATTTTTTTTTTAAATACAGAAGTATTAAAGTATTGCAGGCGTATTCTCGATAGTGACATTTTAACGCAAGGCTATCGTTGTAGGCTACGTGCCGTTTAATTTGGTCTATAGGCTTGAAGCTTTCCGATTAATTTCAAACGTTGTTTCTACTGCAGCCAAATTCACTAAATATATTACAATTAAAAAATCCGTACAGTTGAAACAAATCAGTTTACTTAACACGCATGTGCTTGCTTTAATTAAGACGCGTCATCACCAGGTGATTTTAAATACTGTCAATGAATATGGGATCTTCGTATTTAAGAATAAGTACCGAGACCTTACAGGTGAAAAAAACAAACTGACTTGAAGCTGTGTTGTTATCGGTCAAGATATTCAACTTTTCGGGTAATGGGTCCATTTCTTCTTTTTCTGTGTGTGTTTTTATGCGGTTTTTATCCATTCGTGTGCGAGCGCCACAACACAGAACAAGACGCCGAATGGAACGTCCAGCCCGCGGGCGCTGTGCCGCTCTTCCCGGACAGTGGTGCAGTGTTCCCCACACGAGGGTTTCTTGGGCGATGGGACGGGATTGAAAACAAGAACCAGACTCCGCTTCCGTGGCCATACCTTTCTCTTCCAATGTTCCAGCACTCGATCGCTCCTCTTGTAAACAAAGAGCTAATGAAGCCCACTCGCGCGACCGGGCGCGAGCCCATGCCTGAAAATTTAAAAAAGGTTTTGCTTCCCGATGCTCCGCGTCGCCCGGCCAGACCCTCCCGCGGACGCAAGGATGTGGTTGCATCGTGCACCTTCAACAAAATGCGCGTCAGAGTCCGCAGGAAATGTCTGGGCTCGAGGGCTTTGTCTTCGGAGTTGTCTCTTGGAACGTGCTCTGTCAGCAACCAAACGGATAACTTCTTTTTCTTTTGTTACAACGTCAGCCAGTGCGGAAGTAACACAACGGTAAGGTGTGCTTATTTGCGCGTGCGTGCGTGCGTGCGTGAGCGAAAGAGAGAGAGAGAGAATCGTAATGCACAAAAATAAAACTTTCCTGTGCAAAATCAATCCTTTCTGTTCAGATGATCGACAATCGGGTGGTGTACTCAAACACACTGCACTTTACCCCCGAAGCACCCAAATCACTCATTCGGACGGCCGTGCCCTTCAGTCTGCCAATTTTCTGCCACTACAACAGGTACTGTAGCATTTATTTTTCCTGTGTCTCCCTAATTGTTACTAAGCCTAAATCTATGCATTGTTTTAAAAAAAAAAAAAACATTTCGATGTCTTTAAATGAAATGAGCTGGAAACCGATGCATAAGAGCTGTAATGTAATGTCTGTACTGGAGCGATAGCTGGCATGCAAACATGGTCCTCTGGGCCAGCGTTAAGAACCTTATTTTTCCTGCTGCTTCACAATGAAGCTGTTTGACGGCAATGGTGAACAGTTCCACATCCCCTGCCCTCCGCTGCAGGTTCCACTACTCCTACAAGATTGGATACCTGCCAGAGATCAAGACGCACCAGTTCTTCAGGAGCATGCAGCCGAGCAGCGACTTCACGCTCAGTGCCTGCAACGGTGAAGCCCCCTGTTCTGCGTAACGGACGGCGCGCCGTGACGGCGTCGGACGGCGGGGTTTTTATCGTAACGGCGCGTCCCTGCTTTCAGCTCGATGGGAGCGGCTCCCCGCGGCGCGCGGCTACGTCATCGGCAGCCCCATGTACTTCGAGGCCCGGTCGCCGCCCGTCTCCGGGGACCAGAGGCTCTTCGTCAGCTTCTGTTACGCCACCCCGTCCCGGGAGCTCGCCGGCGCGCTCCGCTTCGCGGTGATAGAGAACTCTGGGTAATGAGTCCTCTTCCGGGGTTGGCCCATGGCGCCGTTTTCCCCGCCGCCTCCCGCGGCGCGGCGTTGGCGTTGACGTTGACGCGCGTTTCTCTGCCCTCAGGTGCATGTCACACAACAACGGCGCCGGCAGCCGGTCCAGGTTCGTCCGTCACAAACGGGACGTCCTGAGGTTCGAGGTGGAAGCCTTCGTCTTCGAGGGAGTGGCGGATGAGGTGAACTTTTTTTTGTTGTTGTTTTTTTTTTGCTTAATTTGTTTGGGGGGGTTCGAAGATGTTTTTAACTGAAAGGGCTGAACATGTCGCCTCCTGCCCTGCCCCCACCCCCCCCTTAGCGTCTCTACATGCACTGTGAGATGTTTGTGGCCAACCATTTTGCGACTGAAATCGCCAAATCCTGCACCTACAACTCGACGACAGGCAGGTAAGAGCCAAATTTGATGGAGGACTCCCGCCAAAAAAAAAGAATCGGTCGACACCGCAATAGTAAGTTGTCTATCTCACTTCTAATTTGTCATAAAATAATTTAGGCCTACCTGAACAATTATGTCACCCACGTATGTAATAACCCCGCTTTCTCAGATCGCAGAGTTTTGATTAAGGAAAATTATTGGAGGAAACGGGTGAAACCGGAGACTCCAATCTTCCATGGTGTCTGTAACACTGTGATTGTGACTTAAGAAATGTAGAGAAAGCAACAGCTTTGTTGTCAATGCACAGTATTCTCCTATTCTAGAGATGCCTGCATTGATTTTTATTTTTTTTTAAATAAGAGGAGTTTCATCCCAGGAACATTATCACATAAAATTCTCTTTCGCAGATGTAGAAGGTGGGTTTGGTTTTGACACATGAAATGCAGGTCGTGCCAGTCAACATCAGTCAATCGTGACTTCTGAGTGGCACTCCCTTTTAATGGTGCTGGTTTACTAGTGCAACTGCCCCGCCCACCCCCACCTCCACCCCCAACCCCAATTTCACACCTCACCTTTGTGTCCTGACAGGTGGGAGGAGCTATACGGCGACACCCAGGTGTGCACCTGCTGCAACTCCACCTGCATCAGCTCTGTGTCAGCGGCTGAACTTCCTGGTGAGAGAAGCCCTCGCCCTCCTAACACATGGAGGGCTGGGAAAGTTTTGGGTATCGCAGGGCTATTACCCCCCCGCCCCCTCATTTCTGGGGGGTCCCCGCTTGCTGAAGTTTGTTCTGGAAGCTCGCACTCGGCAGGGGAAGCAGCGGGTCACCGGAGAGGTTTGTATTCTAACCCTCGAACCCCCTCCGTCTCGTCCCATCTCTGCTTTCAGCCACCAAGAAGATTGTCACCAGCGGCTCCTGGGTGCTGGAACCCGACAGTGGAGCGGTTTTGGGGGAGGCCACTGTGGAGTGGGACAAGCCGCCACGGCCTGAGACCAAGTCCGTGACTGAGGCGCTGGCTACAGTGACCGAGCCGGAGATCAGGAGATGGACTGAGCCGGAGACTACAATAGAGACTGACCCAGAGATCATGAGATGGACTGAGCCCGAGACTACGATAGAGACCGACTCAGAGATCATGAGATGGCCTGAGCCAGAGACTACGATAGAGACCGACTCAGAGATCATGAGATGGCCTGAGCCAGAGACTACGATAGAGACCGACTCAGAGATCTTAAGATGGACTGAGCCAGAGACTACGATGGTGACTGAGCCAGAGATCAGGAGATGGACTGAGCCCAAGGCTACGATGGTGACTGAGACAGAGATCAGGAGATGGACTGAGCCCAAGGCTACGATAGAGACTGAGCCAGAGATCAGGAGATGGACTCAGCCCAAGGCTACGATGGTGACTGAGCCAGTGACTCCCCCAGAGGTTAAGAGGTGGCCTGATAAGGTGCCCAAGGGGAAGCCGGTGAAAGGGTCCGCTGTCAAGGAAGCAGAGAAGGGATCCGTGCCTCGCCTGTCATTCAAGGAAGTCTTCGGGATCCCCTGACTCTGGTGAGTGCTGCTCTTTTTCATTTCATTCATCCTTTGTGTCCCGTCCTGCCCAGACATTCTGCCCATGGAAACATCCTCAGCGTTGGCTCCAGTAGCTTTTTCAAAAAAAAAACTGCCCTGCCCCACCTGGGAATCGAACCTGCAACCAGTCCGGTTCCCCGCCTGCTATAGCACCCTCTTGCCCAGTGTTACAGTGTAGAGAAGGAATGCAGTTATTCATTCCACTTTCGTTATAAGAATTTGAATATTTATATGTTTATAATTTTTTTTATTTTGTTTTTTTTGTAAAACAACATCTTTGGCATTGCAATCTGAAGACTAGTGACTGAGTACATTTTTGCTTTTTTTCCAGGCAAGTGTTAACTCAAATACTAATGAAACACTACAACTTCTTTGCGGGTCTTGTCCTCAAGACCTCTCAAAAAAAAAAGAAAAAAAAGAAATTGTGTGTCTTACATCCCCCCCCCCCACCCCCACCCCCACCCCAAAATGAATTTAAGGTTGATCGCTGATTCCAATGTTCTTTTTTTAACCCCATAGGTGCCTTCTGTTCCGTGGATTTTGATTTGAGCCAATAAAACTTTAAAAAGGGTCAGCGTCTCATCTGTCGTTCTCCGCGCTCAGCTCAGACTCCGTGTTTGCATTTCCTCCCCAGTCCTTCTGCCACGACTCGAGCTTCCATGTGACTGCTGGTCCATGTTCCCCTCTCAGGTGCACTGCTCTGGAAAGTTTGGATGTGTTGTTTCTCAGATTTCTGGAGGTTTGTGGGGAAACGTCAAAAACAAATATGTAAATGCGTTGAAGGTGTTTCTGGGGGTCTGGCCTGGGACAGAATCTTTTCAAAAATCATTAGGCTGATCAGGGCTGCCCATCCCTGTTCCTTTAGATTTACTGGCCTGTAGGTTTTTACTCCAACCCTAACAAAGTGCACCTCATTAAACAGCAAGAGATCTCATTGAGTTTCTAATCTGTAGAATCAGGTGTGCCAAATTAGGGTGAATGAAATGAAAACCTACAGGACAGTAGATCTCTAGGACCACGGTTGGCCAATCATGGGGTGGATGGTGTATTTTTTGGGATAAATGTATTGAATGATCACTCAGAAAAATGCTTTATAAACCAGTAAACAGACACAGGATGTGAAAACCACAATGACACTTGCAGGGAAATGAATGTCAGCATTTTAAAATCTGTTATGGCTTCATTGCTGAATGTATGTTCAGTGTTGCACAATTTTTTTTAAAGGTAAAAAAAATACTGGATGGATATCTGCCATCCTTTGATCCTCACATGGTGAAATAAAAATAGAAAATATGAGCATTTGGTCCACAATAGATTTGGAATTCATTTCAGAAATGCTAGTTTTTTTGTTTTTTATCCCCTTTTAAAATAAAAAAAAAGACAATACTGTGGTGAAGAAAAGTGGTTCAGCCATTATGTTAGCATCCAATCACTAATTGAATTTTATATATTTCTACCGCTCCAAAGGTTTCCTTGTTCGTTGGCCTGAGTAGCATAATGCCCCTGAAATCTGGGAGTGGCTAATACATTTTTTACTGAGTTTCTCTCTGCCTGCCTCAGTCTGTTTTTAGTGTCCGTTAGCGGGGGTTACATAATCGTTGCCACGGGTACAGGAAGATGAAGTTTCAGGCTCCAGTGTTGCCGCTTGTTTGGTGTTTGCGTGCTATCCAGCGACGCAAACCTCAACTCAAAAAACGCTTGCGCGCGCAGCGGCAAAATCAACAAAGCGGTGAACATGTTTGCACGCGGGCCTTTCGCTGACCCACTTAAACCGGAGTGGCAGTTTTGCTGCGTGGGTTTAATGGCTGCCGGAATGGTAGCCTTGCAGTCGGTTTGGCTATTCTTCTCCAACTGGAGTCTGGTTCGGTGAAGCTAATGGCCAAATGAAGGTGAAGTAAAGGGTGTACAATCACCCGAAGGAGGTGTGTTACCTGTACAGTGTGTTTTCCCTCCATCCTGACGTGCAACCTAAGGAGGACCAAGGTATTCTCTACCTCAGTGGGCGATAGCAACCGCTCTTGTCAACTGGGCGCGTACAAATGTTTTTCAAAACCCTTTAATTCGGTGAGTCGCGTTGACACATGAATCTCTTTTTCAAGGAAGCGCAGGCCACGAGATTGCAATATAAATGGTCACAGTTAAACAGGCTAGCGCAAGGCAAATACGAAGTAACAGCCATTAAAGGGAACATTGATGATTTTACAGATACAAAATTGTGCTTGTGATGCGTCGCTCTCCTAAACTTGACAGTGGACGCTGCTGCCATGTGATTGGTTTAGAATTTTGATTGGCTCTGCTGGCTGAGCAAATAAATGCAGAAATCCAATTTGGGTCTGAAATTCTGTAATTAACTCAAAGTTCTGCATCTATGTTTAGATGTCGAAGGTTTTTGTTTTTCCAACCTGAATATTTTGTAGGTCGTTTGTTTTGGTTTTTGTGCATAGCCCGTTTATTCGAAGACGGAAAGATCTGACACAAGTTCAGTTCCACACACTGGACCGTTAATACTTAAATGTCAAGGCGATCCAACTCGACGATTAAATCATTGGTAAATAATTGTATTTGATCACCGATGGATTATTTAATTTAATAGCATTAACACGGTAATGTCTTATTTAATTATATTTAATTTGATTGCAGTTGAATTGATTCAGATTTTATTTAATGTTCTTTATTGATTCCACACCTCATAGAGCAGAAAATCCAGTCACTAATAGCATTTTGTATGATATAAATTTCTGCCACCCAAAAGGCTTTA
Source organism: Anguilla rostrata (assembly GCF_018555375.3). Classification (NCBI taxonomy): domain Eukaryota; kingdom Metazoa; phylum Chordata; class Actinopteri; order Anguilliformes; family Anguillidae; genus Anguilla; species Anguilla rostrata. The sequence continues at coordinate 81,485,595 of NC_057933.1, read as the reverse complement.
TTCTTTATTATTATTATTATTTTAGTTCTACACACTGGAATCTCAATACTTGCTGTCCCCCCTGCACTGACTTCACCTTCTTAACCCTTTAATATGTGATTAGAGTGTTCTTAACTTAACATTCTAATGCTGATGTAACACCCACTACTGGTATTTGAAAGTAATGGAGTTCTAGAACACTGACTTGATTTTGAAAAAACATCCCAAAAAAAACCTACTCTGAACCACATTTCGACCGATAATGAAACGGAACCAAATCAAGATTTCCAACTGTACAAATATACTTTATTATTTTTATAGAGAGTGCTACATTATAGAAAAATGAATATAGTAATAAAAAGAGCTACATGTGTATTGGTCTGTACACCTAGAAATTCTATAGGCACATTAAAATACCAGTAAAAATGTCTTACAAACCCAAATCCTCCACAGTTATAAAGGCCTTTCAACATCATTTCCCTTTTGGTTAAAATGGCAATAAAGCTCAGAAAATAACACTGCTTTGATTGCATTTGTGTTTTTAGAACTGTTTTGCATTTACAGTGATAGTTAATTCTTTACGGATTTCATATTTACAACTTTTGCAGAGAAGACTGAAAGTATAAAATGGCCCTTTGAAATTGTAGTAATATAGACTTGTAAACTGAATCTTCATACGAATTGGGCAACATTGTTTATGACTCGAATTGTGTCACGTACAGTATTTAATATCTTGAGCAGTTCTTTTGTGTGCCTGTGGGTGTTTGCAAGTGTGTAACTTGCAGTAGAACCACCTCACCAAATTTCATTCTTTTGGTGTTGTTGGGTAATGACTTGGCAAACTGGCTATGATTGTGGTTGTGTCTTGTTCATCATATGCGTTGTCTCCATGGCCTATAGAGAGAATGACGTTAGAGAATAACGTCTTCCGATGGGGACAGCTAAAAACATTTTTTTTTACAAAACAAATTGAAAATAGTTTTTTTTTTTTTTTTTAAGGACTTGCAGAGGTTAAAAAAAAAAAAAAGTCTGCTCATCCCAAAAAGTCAACGGCTTCCTTTCAATGTCCGTCCGAAACGCCCTGGCACAGGGTTAGTTTATGTCACTCTTTAGCTCCGCCCACTTATGCAAAGTGACCCGTTGCCGCGGAGGTTGCGGGCCCAGCAGTACGTCCGAGGGTCGGCCGGCCGGCGCCGGGACCAACCCCGACACAGCTGGGGCTTCTCTCGCCGTTCCCTTTAATGTCGTGCAGCCGTTTAAAAAGTTTTTAAAAATAAAAATAAAAGCACAGCGGAGCTGACACGCAGCGATGATCCCGCCCCTTTGTGCAGATTAGAGTACACAGTCAGCCCTTTTACCGGGAGGGGGGGGCAGGTGGGGGGCGGGGCTGTGCGCACAGATATATTAGCTCCGTTGCCGGTGGGGGGGAAGGGGGGGAAGGGGGGGAAGGGGGCGGGGCTCTCAGTAGTAGGAGCTGAGGTGGGCGTGGCTTCCCGGGTGCCGGGGCATGGCGGGGCCGGGGTAGATGGCGGTGGTCGCCGAGTTCCAGTACGTGGACGGCGATCCGAAAAAGTTCCCGGAGGCCACGGGCATGGGGGCGGCGGCGTGCGCGCCCACGCCCACGAAGTTCATTTTGGGCTGGTGGCTGTGGTAGGGCTGCGCGTAGGGCACCTCCGCCGGGTACTTGAGGACGCCGGCGTCCCCGGCGTGACTCTGGTGCGTCTGCGAGATGCCCTGGAAGTCGAACTTGTAGGCGTAGCGCTTGCCGTGCACCTTGGTCATGATGTTCTTGTCGTAGTAGTAGCGCAGCGCGCGGCTCAGCTTGTCATAGTTCATGTTGGGCTTGCTCTTCCGCACGCCCCAGCGCTTGGCCACCTCGTCCGGGTCCGTCATCTTGAACTCGCCGTTGGTGCCCTCCCAGGTGATGATGCTGGCGTTGGCGCTGTCCGACAGGAGCTCGAGCAGGAACTGCCACAGCTGGATCTGCCCAGAGCCTTATGGGGAATTAAAAAAAAAAAAAGAATTATTAAAAAAAAAACAACAGGAAGTAAAGAAACGGAAGACGCTGGATAGGGGCCAGATAAGGCTGAAAATGGTGGTTTGGGCGCCTAGCCGGGGTGCACTTACACACACGCTCACATGCACTGCAGATTCTGCCTCATATCGTGTGTTACGTAGCGTGTGTAAAATAACAGCAAGGTGATTCTGACACCTTTTTGAAGCAGCCTTCGAGCAGTAGAAGATTCTGCGGTTGGAATGCTTGCAAGATGCAAAGGGATTTCTAGAACATCACATCCCGAATGGCGGTCGGAGAACACGACACCCAGGGCTTGATTTAAGCAGATGTGACCATTTTTTTTTTTGCCGTGTGCATTCACATCAGTTGGAAGGAAGCTTTCTTCAAGCATTAGGATTTTTAAAAAAAATAAAAATAATAATTTGTCCAGCAACCTACCCACAATCCTGTGAGTGCTGGTTGATTCGGGCAGCTTGAAAGAATTATGTTTTGCTTTTCGGCGCTTGTTGTAGAGAGGGAGGGACTCTGTGAGGAGACAGGGGCAAATGCAGGTCAATGTGATCTCCGGGGTGCTGGGCTGCATTTTCACCGCTAACGTTTCGGGCCGCGTGGAGCGCAGGGCGCACAGTAAAATGGTCACATCTGTAAATCTTGAGTTGGAATGAGGTGCTTTTGCCTGCAGAGGCAGCGGGAGTCGTTCTCCTAAGTGGGCTGGCGTAATTAAATGCCGCCTGTTATTTCACATTGGGGAAGAAACCGTGATAGAGAAACGTTCAGAAGTCAATGTTGTGGACGTGGACGTCACCAGATCTGGTGAGCTTTTTAAAAATTTTTGGTTCGGAAAAAAATAATTTCTTAGGATCTTTGTATTGCTTTGGTCTATAATAACAACAAATTGTGTTTATTTATTTATTTATTTATTTATTTATTTATGGATTGATTGGACTGACTACAAAGTTTTGGAACTACAATCCTCAGCAAACCGATCTATGTATGCATTATGCATTAAATATGGGCCTACTTCTTTATTGAGAACACTATCAAAAGGGCAAACGAGCCCAGTGGAAAAGATGATGTCACTGACGATTGGCTGTTTCCTCATTCCAGGTGAGATAGGTGGACCGTGATTGGCTGCACCCTCCCATGCTCCCACCTTGGTGGGCACCTATGCACCTTTACTCTACACCTTTCCAGTGAACCTTCCCACCTTTGGTGTCTGTTTTTGGGCGGGGGGGGGATTCCTACCTGGGTTGGCTAAACGACTGCTGATTGGTCCAAGTGCTTGATATGGATCTGCGTATGAGACAAAAGCAACACTCGATTAGATTTCAGACAGCGCTGCTCATACATTATACAAAATACATTAACAAGATACTTTTAAAATAATTTTTGAGAATTTTTATTACTTCAAGCTTTATTTTATTTGTTTATTTTTCTTTGAATAAATTTGTCGCCCAGTACGAGTACGGGGCTGCACATTTCCAGTTCCCACCCCAATTTGGAACGGCCAATCGTTCGCAACCTTAGTTCAAGCCGCGAACCCTCCCACTGCCGTTTCAGGAGAGCGTGGACAACCGTGGTTCTCCTCCGGAACACAAGGTGGCGCCAGCTGCTTCTTCTCACACCGCAGACTGCAGCTCAGCTCAGAGTGGAACCGAGTTGGCGGAAGACCTTTCATAAATATGTGGCTCTGACTGCAATCTCCGCGTACCTCAGCGGCCAGCAGGGGTCAGTAGATGGGGTCTGCCCTTTCCTGACTGAACCCTCACATTCCCTCTGCCACACACAATCAGCCGATTGCGCGTCGCCCTATGGAGCTACTGGCCGCCAGTCATAAATGGCACAGCCTGGATTTGGTCCAACACCGTGAGGCTCATCAATGCACCATTGAGTGCGGTGCCTTAAGTACATTACGTGCATTTAGCGGACACTCTTATCCAGGGCGACTTACACAACATTATACACAGCATTTACATTGCATCCATTTACACAGCTGGATATGTGATGAAGCAATGCAGGTTAAGTACCTTGCTCAAGGGTACAAACGACAACAGTGTCCAAACTGGGAATTGAACCTGCAACCTTTAGGTTACAAGACCAGCTCCTTACCCATTATACTACGCTACCGCCCGCCTTAACAGAGTGTGGTGCCATAACCGAATTAGCCGTCCGGTGGATTTACTTCAGCGGTTATTACAGTGTTAGAACATATATACACACGGTGGTGATCCGTACCTTGGACATGTCGAGGCGCAGGATCTGTAACTCTGGTGGTGTGCTGGTGTTCTATGGGGGAACCTGGATCAGGAGAAACTTCAAAAATCACTGAACTGTGGAACCCAAGGGTTCACTGAAATGACCTTGAACTGAAGAGATTGCTTTGATGGAGAGATTGCCTTGAACCATTTGAGTTGGGCAACTTAATCTGTTTCAAGTGTGCACTGCCTGGTCTTTATGTTAAACTCCCTTCTACTTTTTAATTGAGTTATAATGACCAAGGGCCTGGTTTCCTAAGACAATTAGCATGTGCAAAACCTTTTAGCACACGCCAAACCAACAAAATGACCAATGATTGATCACGTTTCGCACCAATCATTGGTTGTGCTATCAGTTTTGTGTGCGATAAAATGTTTTACATATGTTAAGGGCCTTAGTAAGTCAGGCTGTTGATGTGAGAGAATGACCTAAAAGTGCAGCAGTAATAATTCTAACAATAATCAGTCTGTAGGTTTCACTTTTCAGCTGAGGTACTGCGGTGTTGTGATATTATTTTGAGAAATGTGCATGTTGTGTGAAGCAGAGTTAGTCGCTGTGTGGGAGCCCTGTGTGGCAGTGGTCAGTGCGGACGCATGGTGTGTGGAGCAGAGTTATTGTCTGCGCGTTACGTGCTGAAGCTCTGCGGGGAAGCTTGCCTTTCTGCAGGGCAGGCAGAGGCGTCGCTGGCCAGCTGTTTCTCCGGCTGATCTCCTCAAAGGTGCTCTCTGCGGAAAACAAACGAGGGAAAATGGATAGCGTGAGAAAGAGAAAGAGCAAGGGAGGGGGAGAGAGAGAGAGAGAGAGAGAGAGAGAGAAAGAGAGTGAGAGAGGAGGATGTGAAAGAAACCAAGAAGGAGGGAGAGAGATTGGGAGGAAGGGAGAAAGAGAGAGATGGGTGGGCTAATTGACGTCGTTAGAGTACTGTGCTCAGTCATAACGCTGAGTGAACATCATTGAGCATTATATATTTTTTCAAACTGTGGTGTGGCGACACAGATGTGAGGGCAAAAACAGATTCAAAGGAGAAAAAACTGAGGGAACAGGAAGAAAGAGAGAGAAAGACAACCACAAAAAGGAAGGAAGGAAGAGTACACGGTAGATAGAGAGAATTATGGAAGGATGAAAGCAACGAAAGAGAAGAAAGAGGGTTGAAGAGGCTCAGAGGTTCCTGCGGGAATCGCCATTGTCAACATGATCCCCCCCCCCAATATTGTGTCCCAGATTGGAACCAGCAGCCCTCACTTCCTGTCCCAGAACAGCTGTTTCCTGTCTGTGACTCCACGACCAGACGGGGAATCAAACCACGCCATAAACTTTCAACAACGTTGGTGAATAATGACCCCTGTAACCTCACATTGAGATCGCACGCTCATCCCTTTTGCCTCATTACGTCTATAAAGGCTTATTTGGAGCCACTTTTAAGCTTGCGGGCTGCATGAAACGTCACGGCATTGTACGCTGTGTTTAAGGGACCGAGCCTGCCATAGGTTAGGGGACCGAGCCTGTCGTAGGTTAAGGGACCGAGCCTGTCGTAGGTTAGGGGACCGAGCCTGCCGTAGGGTAAGGGACCGAGCCTGCCGTAGGTACCGAGCCTGTCGTAGGTTAGGGGACCGAGCCTGCCGTAGGTTAGGGGACCGAGCCTGCCGTAGGTTAGGGGACCGAGCCTGCCGTAGGTTAAGGGACCGAGCCTGCCTTATGTTAAGGGACCGAGCCTGCCGTAGGTTAAGGGACCGAGCCTGCGTAGTTAGGGACCGAGCCTGCCGGTAGGGACCGAGCCTGTCGTATGGTTAAGGGACCGAGCCTGCCGTAGGTTAAGGGACCGAGCCTGCCGTAGGTTAAGGGACCGAGCCTGTCGTATGTTAAGGGACCGAGCCTGCCGTAGGTTAAGGGACCGAGCCTGTCGTATGTTAAGGGACCGAGCCTGCCTTAGGGACCGAGCCTGTCGTATGTTAAGGGACCGAGCCTGCCGTAGGTTAAGGGACCGAGCCTGTCGTAGGTTAAGGGACCGAGCCTGCCGTAGGTTAGGGGACCGAGCCTGCCGTAGGGACCGAGCCTGCCGTAGGGACTGAGCCTGCCGTAGGGACCGAGCCTGCCGTAGGTTAGGGGACCGAGCCTGTCGTAGGTTAAGGGACCGAGCCTGCCGTAGGTTAAGGGACCGAGCCTCCCGTAGGTTAAGGGACCGAGCCTGCCGTAGGGACTGAGCCTGCCGTAGGGACCGAGCCTGCCGTAGGTTAAGGGACCGAGCCTGCCTTAGGTTAAGGGACCGAGCCTGCCGTAGGTTAAGGGACCGAGCCTGCCGTAGGGACCGAGCCTGCCGTAGGTTAAGGGACCGAGCCTGCCGTAGGTTAAGGGACCGAGCCTGCCGTAGGTTAAGGGACCGAGCCTGCCGTAGGGACTGACCTGCCGTAGGGACCGAGCCTGCCGTAGGTTAGGGGACCGAGCCTGCCTTAGGTTAAGGGACCGAGCCTGCCGTAGGTTAAGGGACCGAGCCTGCCTTAGGTTAGGGGACCGAGCCTGCCGTAGGTTAAGGGACCGAGCCTGCCTTAGGTTAAGGGACCGAGCCTGCCGTAGGTTAGGGGACCGAGCCTGCCGTAGGGACCGAGCCTGCGTAGGTTAAGGGACCGAGCCTGCCGTAGGTTAAGGGACCGAGCCTGCGTAGGTTAAGGGACCGAGCTCCCGTAGGACTGAGCTGTCGTAGGTACAGGACCGAGCCTGCCGTAGGTTAAGGGACCGAGCCTGCCGTAGGTTAAGGGACCGAGCCTGCCGTAGGTTAAGGGACCGAGCCTGCCGTAGGGACTGAGCCTGCCATAGGTTAGGGGACCGAGCCTGCTGTAGGGACCGAGCCTGCCGTAGGGTAAGGGACCGAGCCTGCCGTAGGTTAGGGGACCGAGCCTGCCGTAGGGACCGAGCCTGCCGTAGGTTAAGGGACCGAGCCAATGCCGGAGGACCACGCCCAAAGAGACGCGGGAGCCTTACCTGCTTTGACCTGTAGGCGGGGCTGCTGCTGCGTGTTGTTGATAGGGGTTGTAGGATAGGAGAAAGTGGGGCTACCTAGAGAGAGAGAGAGAGAGAGGGAGAGAGAGAGGGGTTGAGGTCCACTGTACCTTTAAAATGAGATTGGGGGGGAGGGGGGAGGGGAGGGGGGGGCGGCGGTAGTGTGTTCTTCCTTTCAACCAACGCTGCTTCACTCCTATAATGGCACCCACAGTTAAATATTTTCATCGAGTATATGCCTGCAGGGGAAGCTCATGGGTGTTGCGATATGTGATATGGGGGTTGATGGGTGTGATGCGGGAGTTGATGGGTGTTGATGGGTATGATGTGGGTGTTGATGGGTGTGATGCGGATGTGATGCTGGTGTTGATGGGTGTGATGCTGGTGTGGATGGGTGTTGATGGGTGTGATGCGGGTGTTGATGGGTGTGATGCGGGTGTTGATGGGTGTGATGCGGGTGTTGATGGTGTGATGCGGGTGTTGATGGGTGTGATGCGGGTGTTGATGGGTGTGATGTGGGTGGTGTGTATGGGGTGTTGATGGGTGTGATGCGGGTGTGATGGGGTGTGTGTGTGGGTGTGATGCGGGTGTTGATGGGTGTGATGCGGGTGTGATGCGGGTGTTGATGGGTGTGATGTGGGTGTGATGCGGATGTGATGCTGGTGTTGATGGGTGTGATGCTGGTGTGGATGGGTGTTGATGGGTGTGATGTGGGTGTTGATGGGTGTGATGCGGGTGTTGATGGGTGTGATGTGGGTGTTGATGGGTGTGATGCGGGTGTTGATGGGTGTGATGCGGGTGTTGATGGGTGTGATGCGGGTGTGATGCGGGTGTGATGTGGGTGTTGATGGGTGTGATGCGGGTGTGATGTGGGTGTTGATGGGTGTGATGCGGGTGTGATGGGTGTGATGTGGGTGTTGATGGATGTGATGCGGATGTGATGTGGGTGTTGATGGGTGTTGATGGGTGTGATGCGGATGTGATGTGGGTGTTGATGGGTGTGATGCGGGTGTGATGTGGGTGTTGATGGGTGTGATGCGGGTGTTGATGGGTGTGATGCGGTGTGTGATGCGGATGTGATGCGGATGTGATGCGGGTGTTGATGGGTGTGATGCGGGTGTTGATGGGTGTGATGCGGGTGTTGATGGATGTGATGCGGGTGTTGATGGGTGTGATGCGGGTGTTGATGGATGTGATGCGGGTGTTGATGGATGTGATGCGGATGTGATGCGGGTGTTGATGGATGTGATGCGGGTGTTGATGGGTGTGATGCGGGTGTTGATGGGTGTGATGCCGATGTGATGCGGGTGTTGATGGATGTGATGCGGGTGTTGATGGATGTGATGGGTGTGTGATGGGTGTGATGGGTGTTGATGGGTGTGATGCGGGTGTTGATGGATGTGATGCGATGTGATGGGTGTTGATGGGTGTGATGGGTGTGATGCGATGTGATGCGGGTGTTGATGGATGTGATGCGGGTGTTGATGTGATGGGATGTGATGGGGTTGATGGGATGTGATGCGGGTGTTGATGGGTGTGATGCGGGTGTTGATGGGTGTGATGCGGGTGTTGATGGATGTGATGCGGGTGTGATGCGGGTGTTGATGGGTGTGATGTGCGCTCGTTCGGACGTACTCTGCCGGAGGTAGTTGAGGTGTGAGAGGAGGATATCGGTGTTGTAGGCCGAGGTGAGTCGCATCACGTCCTCCTTGGTCAGCTTGCAGAGCGCCTTCCCGTCCATCGACTGGAAGATGGACACGTCCACGTCCACCAGGCCGTACTCCTTGATAGCCCACTCCACCCACTGTCTCACGTGGTCCTGTGTCCACACCTCAGGGTCTAGACAGATTTTTTAAAAAGGGAGAAAATGTCAAAAATATCAAAAATAGCATCCGTTTCATGGTTTCCCTAAATCACCGGGAATAGGACAACATTGTGTCATCACCACGTTATGCTCACCTTTCACTTATAAGCCAAAGTGGAGCTCCACCAATCACAATGCACATTGATGACAACAAATGAACAAAGCCAATGGTGATTGGTGGATACTTGCTTCTGTGAGTACTGTGTAAATCAAGACTGAAAAGGGTACCTTTTTTTACTTTTTCCTTCAACATCTACCATTTATAATCCAAATCTACACTTGAGTCACGGTCTTCTCAAACTAAGGCCTAAAAACACCTACAGCATTGACCGCATGCCGTGTCTCCACGTAACAGTTGACAATGGTGGAGTGATGTATCTGTTAAAAGAGCCAAGTCTGTAACATAGAGGTTGGATGTTCAATTTCCAATGGGTGGGGTGGATGGGTAGCAGACACTACAGAGGTAGCCTTCAGCTAGTGCTTAACCTGAAATGCTTCGGTAATCATTCAGCTGTACGAATGATTAGAATGTTAAAATATATTAATTTAAACATAAATAAAACAATTATGCTATGATAACTGCCCAGGGTTAGATATGGGCGAGCAAATGAATGGTTGTGGGAAGAGACGGTTTGAGATGTGAGTGTGTGGGAAATGCATGTTAGGTGATGGTTCCCCAGGGACCTGAAATAAAAGCTGAGATGTTCCACTCAGAGAGAGAGATCTAACCCTGTTTCTTGCACAGCGAGACAGCTGTCAATCTCGCCTGTGGTTCGCGTTGTGTGGTTGTCAAATTTCCTGGGGGTTATGCTTTGTGGTTGCCATGGTTCCTGCGGGGTTATGCTTTGTGGTTGTCACGGTTCCTGGGTTAAAATTGCTTGGACCTCACAGGTAGATCAACAAGTTCCCAAGTTCCACAGTTGACACATTGTTTTTCACGATGTATAAAATTTTCTCTAAACGTATTTGCCTCCCGAGTCACTTCATTGTCCTTGTTTATGGCATAGCGCGGCAGTGATGTAATATCCACGTATTATTGCAAGAACAACAATAGCCCGGCTTGGCTGACTCCCGCCAGCCTGCTCTGTGTCACTGCGAGCAGGATGGGAAGGGGGGGGCGGGCCCCGCCCTGGGGGGGTGTCTCACCGCTCGCGACGTCACAGGCGCCCATGACGCCGTCTCCCCCGACCGTGACTCAGCGAGGACGAGCGTCCCGTCGCACGGGAAAGTTCTCGGGGGTTTACTCGCCCCAGCCCCCTTTTTCGGGAATCGGCGCGACTGACGGGCGTGACGCGCGCGCGTCGCTCGCTAGCGCTCGTTAGCGCTCGGGGAAAACACGTTCGCTTTTTCTTTCCTCTCTGTTTCGTTTGTCCCCCTGACACCTATGACCACTAATACATCGTGAAAAACAATGTGTCAACTGTGGAACCTGGGAACTTGTTGATCTACCTGTTTTTTTTTTTTCGTTTTTTTTTTTCGGATGAATTAGTGACACGTTTCATGGGAAAGTACTGCATTGCGGCAAAGGAAACGGTGGCGTTACGGAAGAGCCAGCGCCCCACTCGAATGGCTGGCAGCATCCCCACTTTAGGCTCGACTCCGTGTGACCAAAGATTTGGCAAACGGCGAGTAGCCAGTCTCCTAACGACAGTTTTATTTTGCACCCTAGGAAACTGGTAACAGTCATTGTGTCAGACAACTGGTCTTCGACCATTGAATTATATTTTTTATATTTTGGCAGCGTGATAAAAATTGAATGACTTCTCGACTCAGTCTGGATGTGTTTTGCTATCCCGTAGCACCGGTGGTGCTAAAGTAGCCCCACTTGTTTCCTGTTTAGTGGCAGAGAAGTATAGCGATTGCCAAATAAATCCAGTGTAATGTTAATGCGGTTATGGAACTAGGGTTTAGTTCACAGCTAGAATTATGACTTTGTCCCTTCAGCCAGGGTATTTTACCCATGGCTTCTTCAATAAGCTATCCTGCAATGTAAATGGATTATGTGCCAAAAATGTGTTTTGTGTAAGTATCTCAGTGTTTTCAGCCATTAAAAGCACCTTATAGGGCTCTGCAGGTCTCCCATTTCAGGAGCTTTTGCTTCTGAAAAGCAAATGTGTGGGGGAAAAAAATTACTGAAAAGTAATTAACTGGAAAATGAATTTAGGAGCACATCCACAAATTGGGACGCATTAGTGTGTCCCTAGAATTTTCACCTTTCAACTGGGAAAACCTATTAGCACAGAGCCCAGCATAGTGTGATCGAGACCATATTTCCCACAGTACATCTGTCTGAAGATGATGATGAACGTGAGGTTGAGGATGAGCATGTGCTGATTTCTGAGGGTGACAGTGATCACAAAGAGAGATAATTGATGAGCGAAAAAATGAGCAGAAACATACGATAAGAGGGATGTGATAAGTGTCCCTCTCTTAGATTGCTACTCTGCACTGTCACTGACCAGTTCTGGTTCCTCAAAGAAAGCTCACTTCTTCTGACGCAAGATCCTGTTAGCGTTGGGTAACCACTGAGACCAGGTTTCACACTCACACACACACAAACATACACTCACACACACACGCACACACACGCTCACACAAACACACACTCACACACACACAAACATACACACACACGCACACACACACACACACATACGCATGCACGCACACGCATGTACACACACGCACACGCATGCACACACACACACACGCATGCACACACGTGTGCATCAGAATGCGAGTCCTAGATCCAACCAAATTATCAATTCCCCAACTAGACCAAACCAATAGAGTCCTGAAAACTCAACACTTTCAATTTTTCTCAATAACACTCCTACAAGATTATTATTGATTAGTTGTTTTCCAAATGACTTCAGTGATCATTGTGTAATTGCAGCTGTGTAATTGAACAGGTATCTACAATTCTGATTGGCTGGAAGCTGTGCGTTAACACCCTTTAATGCACAAGTAGTTCGGGTCAAGCTTAATCACAGTTATAAATTCCTATGCTACCTGGCCAACTAGCTAACCTGTGACCACAGCAACATGCAGAAATTCTAGAAACCTGTAGCCTAGTAAACAACTTTGTAACAAACTAAGGATCAACAGGAGCCTATTTTTTTAATCTTTGGCAAACGACTGTAGTATAAGCAGAACAATCCACTCCACTCCACGTTGTGTGTTAAAAACCTTTAACACACACCTCATTGTGGATTATTCCTAACATAAAGTACACACACACACACACACCAACATGCACCCCCACATACATGCATGCATACACATAGATCCACAAACACACGCACACACACACATATATGTACCCCCACATACACATGCAGGAAGTGTATTGTCACCCCCGCCCCCACAGATCTTGTTTTAAAGGTACAGGGGACCTCTACTGGACGCTCTTTACTCTTCTCTCTCTCTCTGTTTGTCTCTCTCTCTCTCTGTCTCTCTCTCTCTCTGTTTGTCTCTCTCTCTCTCTCTCTCTCTCTCTCTCTCTCTGTTTGTATCTCTTTCTCTCTCTGTCTCTCTCTCTCTCTCTCTCTGTTTGTCTCTCTCTCTCTCTGTCTCTCTCTCTCTCTCTCTCTCTGTCTCTCTCTCTCTCTCTCTGTTTGTCTCTCTCTCTCTCTCTCTCTCTGAACCCCCTGCCCCACTGACACATCGCTTCCCCTTGCAGGTGCTAAAATTACTCGGCTGCTCAGTACTTCTGCATTTGCGAAAAAAAGGCCGGAAAAAAAGCAGGGAAAGAGTGCAGGGGGGGGCGAGGCCGTCAGCGCGCAGCGGCCTCCGACAGGGGCGAGCTTTGTTTTGCTCTTTCTGCGGTCAGCACGCATCGCCACAGGGCTCAGTGAGGTGTCATGGCGAAGACTGAGCGGGACACTGGGGGGGGGGAGGGAGGCGGGCGGGGCAGGTTCTGTACCTGCAGGCACTATGACCCTCTTCTCCTCTGTGCTGCTGTTAGGGGGGGTGGGGGGGGGGGGGCAGGCTCTTTACCTGCAGGCACTATGACCCTCTTCTCCTCTGTGCTGCTGTTAGGAGGGGCGGTGGGGGCGGGGCGGGTTTTTGGGGGGGGGCGGGCAGGCTCTTTACCTGCAGGCACTATGACCTCTTCTCCTCTGTGCTGCTGTTAGGGGTGGCGGGTGGGGGGCGGGGGCGGGGGGCGGGTTTTTGGGGGGGTTGGGCGGGGCAGGTTCTTTACCTGCAGGCACTATGACCTCTTCTCCTCTGTGCTGCTGTGAGGGGGGGGGGGGGGGGGCGGGGCAGGCTCTTTACCTGCAGGCACTATGACCCTCTTCTCCTCTGTGCTGCTGTTCGGGGGGGCGGCGGTCTGCGGGCTGGACCGGGGCTCTGGGTACGAGGTCTGGTACACCAGCGGCTCCCCCTCGTTACTGCTGCTTATGTGCCGGGACCTCCTGGGCACACTGCAGTCCACTGGGGACTCACGACTGGAGGGAGGGAGGGAGAGAGGGAGAGAGGGAGGGGGAGAGAGGGGAGAGAGGGGGGAGGGAGGAGGGGGAGAGAAGGAGGGAGGGAGAGAGGGAGGGGAGGAAAGGGGAGGAGAGGGGAGAGGGGGAGGAGGGAGGGAGGAGAAAGGGGGGAGGGAGGGAGAGGGGAGGAGGGAGGGAGGAGGGAGGAGGGAGGGAGAGAGGGGAGAGAGGAGGGGGAGGAGGAGAGGAGTGGGGGAGAGAGGGAGAGAGAAAGAGGAGAAGTGAACGAAGAGGAGAGGAGAAGACAGGGAGAGGAGAGTGGAGAGAAGGGTAGAAAACGCCAGAGAGAGAGAGAGGTTGATAGAGAGAGCAAAGGAAAAAGCATGAGAGAGGGATGGAGAGAGAGAAACAGAAAGAGAGGGGGATGGTGGATTAATACACACCATTACAGTACTGCCCACTGATTTACACACTGGTTTACACACTGGTTTACACACTGATTTACACACTGATTTACACACTGACAGCCCGCAGAGGAGGCCTTAACACACATCATAGAGGCAACACGTCAGTTAGCAGTTTTCTGAGATACCTAATTTTCAGATTTATTTTCCAGGGTTTTTTTAACTTGCTTATTTTTGATCTGTTTTAAATTATTTATATACGAAAGAAAGAACGAAAGAAAAAGAAAATGAAAGAATAAATGAAAGAATGAGTGAATGTGATAGTGGTCCTGCACGTTTGCACGTGCTCACAAGGTGTGTACACCTGCCGGACGCTTTTCCAAAGAGCGCTATCAAAGCCCGCCCCCACCTCCCCCACCAAAAAAACCCCCTGTCTCTCTGTATGAATTAACGCCCTATTTCTGCTTGGCTAAACAATCGCTTACATTCCCTACCCACTTCGATGCCTCAAGGTGTTGCTACAAATGAGAACTGAATTATGGGGTGGCACCATGGAATGACGGCTGGAGAACTGGGGCTTGTGGGTCAAATCCAAGGCCGTGGGCGTGACTCCCCGCTGGGGCACTGACGCTGTACCTGTGAGCGAGGTATTCCCCCTGAACCCCTTCAGTAAAATAGCCAGCTGTATGAGTGGACTGTGTGTAAGAATGTAATCTGCGTGCAGTTGCTCTGGATAAGAGCAACTGCTAAATGCTAAAATGTAAATGTAAATTCTCAGGTGAGTGCCTACCTGGTGGAATGGCGGTTAAGTACCCCCCCCCCCCCCCCCCCGTGACAGTGATGTCATTGGAACCTTTCTGGGCATGTGCGTACGTACCTCTCGCACCTGGATCCGTTGATGTGTTCTTCCTCCCTCTTCACGGCACCCCTGCCCCCCACGCCCCCCCACTCGGGCTCCGGGGGTTCGGGGCTCCCCGTGGAGCCCTGGCTGAACCCCCCCGGTGATGTCATCTCCCCCTTCATGTGAACCGGGCCGTAGTTCTGCTCAAAAATCGACTGGTCCTCACTCACCACAGACAGGGCTTCCTATACGGGAGAGGAGACAGAAGAGAAACAGAGTCAAGAGTCAGCCAAGCTTGACCAGGCCAAGGGGTAACCAAGCTTGACCAGGACAACAGTCAGCCCAGCTTGACCAGGGCAACAGTCAGCCAAGCTTGACCAGGCCAAGGTGTAACCAAGCTTGATTGGCCCTTGAGGCTCACATCGTGGAAATGGCTGCCGTGGCTTTGGGTTACACTTGTACAGAGTTGGCCACTCTGAAAATCTAAAAGGTTTCCATATTTAATGGTTTGGCTGTGGTGAGGTTGTGCCATGCTGTTGATAACACAGTCTATCCTTCTGCGTGTTTCATTTGGTGGTGAAATGCACTTCCTGTCTGTCGATGGCGCCAGCAGCCATTGTGCCTCGGTTCTTCCTTCAGAAAAATTTTCCAGAAAATTTGCCGGGTCAGGAGGAGCAAGTTGGAAAAAATGGGGAAGAGGTCTTTCTGGAAGGAGAGTGTGTCTTGCGTTCCGAGCTACAGGTGAAATGAACGGATGCTGGCTTTTAACCACATCTCTGTTTCAATCAGAGGGTGTGGGTGGAGATGTGAGAGCAGGTGGAGCTAGATCGAGATCTGAGAAACCGTCTCTTTTGAAAACGGTTTTCTGCACCCGTAAGGTGACCTGCAGGCCAAATGGCTGGTCCGTCTGTGTGTGTGTGGGTGTGCAGCAGTACGAGCTCGATGGGTAGGGGACCTGTGTGTGTGTGGGTGTGCAGCAGTACGAGCTCGATGGGTAGGGGACCTGTGTGTGTGTGTGTGTGTGTGTCTGTATGTGCACATAGGTGTGTGTGCGCGTGTGTGTGAATGTGTGTGTGTGTGTGCGCATGTGTGTGTGTGTCTGTGAATGTGTGTACGCGCGTGTGTGTATGTGGGTGTCTGTGTCTGTGTGTCTGTGAATGTGCGTGTGTGTGTGTACGTGTGTGTGCCTATGTGTGTATGCCAATGTGTGTGTGTGTGTGTGCATGTTGGTGGTGGGGGATGTATTGTCTTTTCAGTTTGTACGTCACTGCAGTGTTTTAGGCTGTGAACAGGAAATCTCCAGCCCCATATGCAGTGCAACCTTTTGGCACATGCCAGGGGATGGGAAATGTGTGTTGGGGGTGGGAGAGGTGGGGTGGTGGGGCTATTAAAATGTGGGTCACTTAAAGCCAGAGAACAAACTGGGAGTGTTTTTTTTCTGGCAAAGTGGGGGGGGGGGGGGGGGGGCGGGGGTGCAGGTCATTGCTGGCCACTGAGGAAACGGTCTTGATTAGCGTCTGTGGGCCGCTGCCCCATTGTGTGTGAGTGTGTTATTTTAGTCGCATTGTTCCAGCGTCTTGTGGCCTGATGCAGTCCTGCAGTTCCCTTTTGAAAAGCAGGTGGCGCTGTCTTTCCTCCATCCCTACTGAAATTCTCATCTCCATGCAGTCCAACAAATCCCTTTTCTTGGACCTTTTCTTTTTAGCACTCGTTAATAGAAAAAAAAAAGCTGCAGTTATTTTTACGGTTTTAAAATAATATAATTACACACTGGTTTTGCATATTTATTGCCACGTTTAATACTGCTATAACATCTCGGCTGACAGTCAAACCTTTGGAAAATCTGCTTCAATTCTGGTATCAAAGCACCTGTGGGTGAATCTGCCGGGTGTGCAGACAACCCTAGCCCCACGCGAAGATTTCGACGTGAAGTGAAAGAAGTGAAAGCGAAGGCAGCGGTCAACGCGATCTGGGGCACAGCGCGGTGCAGTGGGATTCAAACCCGCAGTCCCCTCACCGCGCCCAAACGCACTGGCCCCAGGGCGAGACGAAGGGCGGATGCTGTCCGCTGGTGCTGTCACCGCGTTAGGCGGGGTGCCGCGTCTCTGGGCCGACTGAAATAGTCGAGGGCAGGGTGTCCTTTGCCTCATTCATTGCAGAAGTGAAAGAGCTGGACTGGTGGAGGCTCCAGAGCCAATCAGAACAGAACACTCGTTTTTTTTCTGAAACAGAAACTTTTTTTTTTCTTTTATGTATCCTCTGCTATTCCGCTGCTGGGGGTGCATTAGGTTGAGGTTGAAAAGATTAGATGAAATACACACATACACACACACACACACACACACACACAGATACACCTTTAGGCTAATAATAATCAAAGTGGTGAGCTGTGTCCTTTGCTCAGAGATGTGAACAAGCGTGACTAATTTTGATTGAGTGTGGTGAAGCATATTTTAAGCGTACATAGCTGGCATGTGTTTTTCCCACTCTTGTGGAGACATAGATAGCCACGGGTTAACATGTCCACGCACACAAACAAACACGCACACACACAAACACACACACACAGCCTTGCTTATAGTCACATTAACAGCATGGATACAACGACTTACCACAGATAAACAAACAAACATGCAGAAACACAAACAGTATACAGAATCTCTCTCTCCTCTCCCTCCTCCTCCCCCCCCCCGAGAAACACACACAACCACACACACACACACACACACACACGCACGCACAGCAAAGCATGACCACTAATACCACAACTGACTTCCTGTTCGATGAGTTTCACTGCAGGCCCGGTTGCCAAGAGACACAATACGGTGACAAAATACATCTGCAAAAATTATGCATGCCCCTGCAAGAAAGTAGGGCTGCTGAACCCTGGACCTGAAGTACCCCCGTGTCTGCTGCTTCTCACTCCAGCCTGTCTCCTCAGTACTGCAGTGTTGCTGCAGCCATCCCTACGTTCCATAATTCAGTGCTGAGACATAGCCCTGCCCCCCCTCCCGTTTTTTTAAGTGAAGAGGGGGCACCCAGTCCACCCTCCTATGCCTCTGTGCTCGTGCATTACAGGCAGGAGGAAAGCAGGTGGGGATGGGATCACAGCGCAGGGGATGGTAAGGTGCTCTGGCCCGGAATCGAACCCCTGGCCATAAAGGGGGAGGGGGCGGTGTTGGGAGGGGGGTGGGGCGTGTTGGTTGTTGGATATGTATGCGGGTATGTGGGTCAGCTATGGACGGCACAACACGAGCTTGCTCATGCTGAAAAGCAACAGAGCTTTGTGTGCTTTGCCTTTCAACTCCTAACTTTCCACAAATTGTTTTGCTTCTGCGAGCAGGCTGCCCACACGGTCAGCATTTAGGGCGCTCCAGGGCGTACGATTACAGCGATGTGATTAGAACATTCTTGACTGAACATTCTAATGCTGATGTCACAATCCCTACTGGTCATTGAAAGCGATGGGGTTCTAGAACAGTAACTTAGAATTTTGAAGAGAAAAAAAAAACATTCCAAAAAATCTACTCTTGAGGGTTAATCAATACCAAATGAAATCTCTTTCAAAGGGAATCATCTGCACATAGACAACTGAGCCATCTGATTAAAAGTCCTTAATAAACATATTTGCAACTTGAATGTCTGTTTCTGTCATGCTATGCCATTAAGACGGTCCATCAAATTGCAGATAAATCTGGAAATAAAACCACCATACACTGGGCCAGAGTTGAGTACCACTGTAGACAAATACCCAAACAAATACCCAGACACAGTCCAGTAACCAATAATGTTGAGGGTTCATGTACTGAGCTGGGTGCAATGCTGTTGCTATGTTACCAGCACAGCACCAATGACACTTTGCAATCAGTCCACAACATAGAAGTCACAATCATAGAAGCAATCCCCCCATTTCAGACCAGCAGGCCTTCTGCTGCCTGCAATTGAAACATTAACATGGAAAGATAAGAGCTGGACATTCATGCTTCTAATCCAAAAAGCTCTGAAATTTCATGCAACAGATTAAATGCAAGCATGCATAGTTTGGGTTTCACTAAACCCGTTAAAGAGTTGAATTTTGAAAAAAACAAAAAACAAAACCTAAGTCGGTGTTCTAGAATTCGATCGTTTCTAATTATCAGTAGTGATTGTTAGATCAGCATTAGAATGTTCAGTTACGAACATTCTAATCACATCAGCAAACCTTGGGGTACGCATGTTCACATTGAGCAGTTGAGTACGAATCAGTGTGTTACTAAAGGGCCTCCTGTAGTAATTCTTCTGTTGTCTGTTTCCATGCATGAGGCCCAGAAGCTCTTTCGGTTGATTGCACAGTTCGCGGCCGCACTGTGGCAGATACTTTCCGTGTCAAGTTTCAGCGCAGTTCAGTTTCAGGTGCCAAAGACTGGCTTCATAATTTGTGCCTGTAGTAATTTGTCTTCCGAAGACTGTCAAACGGGACGGCGAAGAAGCACACATTCCACTACAGGCCGACCAACGCCACGCGACATTCGCTGTTCCTGGAAGCCACAGGTGAAACAGCACTGTGCACCCGCTTGCGCAGAGTACAAACTTCGCTTCTCCCAAAAGGAGTGCAACTGTCTTTTGTTTTTGTTCATTCAGAAACAAACATAAGAATGGATTTTCCCCATAAATCGCACTGTTCAATGTTGAATATATATATATATATATATATATATATATATATATATATATATATAAATATAATTTATGTCTTTTTGGATACCTGTTCAAACTGAAATTAGGTCTATTCAGTGTTCAGTGCTTTTAACTGGCACAAAAGTTTCCATTAATGTTGCATTGAAATCTTTGTAGAATAATGCCATTGCTTCTAATGACATCCATGGTCAATCTTTGTTTGTAAGCGGGTGAAAAACATTTTTCATTATTACACAACTGTAGGAAGCTAATTTACATTGGACTGCTATTCCATTTTTGAGAAAATATTCATAACATACAGTATTTATATGGACTACCATAGAATAATGACTGTCTACTGTTGTTTTAAGAATACAGATACCAATCAATTTGATATTTATATAGCACCCAATTTGAAATAAAACATGCTTGGCTATATAATCAATCACAGTAGAATGCTTAACTTGACCTTCTCATGTGTCATACTTCAACAAAACAGTATGTCCCTGCTAAAAAAATAAAAAGGTTCCTCTCTATAGCATGGCTTAAGGATAAACCTGAATAAGTACTTTCTCGAAATAAACATTAGCATCTGAAACATACAAACTGACAGTCATAATAAACATGTATATTATTTTTTTTAAAAACGATTTTCAAGTAATTATTAATGCTTCATCGTTTTGTCCCCCTGTTCTGCTTCATTGGATGAGTATTCTCACAGTATCCGGAAATGCCTCCACTTACTAAAAGCTACTATCACCCCAAAACTGGCTGCCCACAAATAGCTGTATCGGTGATATTAACATTACATTTGTAAAATAAATGAGTTGAAGAGAACTATTCTTGTGTACCCCGCTTTTGGGAACCGATACTGAATTGTTAGTGGTTACCATCCGTAAATTACTTTTATTTAATTATCGAATTGTCCAGCTATGTTCATTTTTTTTTTAAAATTATAATTATTTTTTTAAAGAGTGGGTTGATTGGAAGAATCTGTACAAATGTTAACAACTGAACAGCTCTCTACAAGCTCGTGCGCCCAATGATGTGTTTGCTCTCAAGTTTTTTCAGAGAGCAGGAAAGAAGAAGTAGACGAGCAGTCGAGCTGATTCTGCACAGGGGTGAGCAGCTGCATCTTAGGCTGCAAAAACACGCTGCGGTTTTCACAACTTTTTTTTTTTTTTTTTTTTTTTTTAACGCAGCAACATTAGAAAAATGGCGGGTTGCCCAAAGTAGATAAAAGGCCAAGCTTATGTTCAACAAATATAGGCGTTCGTTTAAGTCCGTTTTAATTATTCTACGATACGCGTCGCACAATTGGCAACATTTTTTAAACACAATGTGTTGATTTTTCTTACATCTAAAGAACTTTTCTGTTTTCTGAAAGTCTTTGTTGCTTTTTTGGTGTGGAGGGAGCGGAAGTGTGTGCGGAAAGCCTGAGGTTTAGAGACAGGAAACCTGCAGAGTTCAGATAACGACACCTGACAAGCCCCTACCCTGCAGTTTACTATAAATTATTCTTAAAATAACTGCCCTGGACGCGAGACACTGGCGCGCGATGGTCGGAGCTGCCCACTGGGAAAAATGTTTTAATTGGTAACCGAATATTTCATAAATTGCCTTTGCCACTCCGTATAAATCTCAATTTAATCATCGTTAACCGTTCGCTTGTGGTTTTGAAACTTGTAAGCAGGTGTTTGGGTTTAGAGTGTAAATGTGGCCTTCTCGCGCGCTCTTTAGAAACAGTTTATGTGACTAAGACGGGTGGGGTTATGGAAGGATTGCTATGGTGTAACCTCTGCCAGTAAACAATCTTCATCTAATAATCTAATTTGAAAAAGACGACAGAAACATTTACCGTTCTTAAAAAATATGCTGGTGGCTTGCTTATGGACAGAAAAAAACAAATGGTTTATTCTGGAATTAAATTCTGTTTTCTACCATTTTATTTCCTTTAACAGTTAACACAGAACTACAGCCTTATGATTAAAAAGTAGGTTTAAGTAATAGGGCCTTTAATGCGTATCGTAGAACTAGGCCGAATCACAACTGAGACAGGCAATGACCAATGTATGTTTAAGAAAACAAAAACACTGATGTAGGCTACGTTAGGCCTACTGCATCACATCATAATGTACTTGCAATAACACATTTTCATGCGCATTCGTATGAAATTGGACGGGCGATTAAATAAATAGGCTACTGTTCAGTTCCAACAATTAGAAAGCATTCCTTACTAAGCTTCTGTTCCCCGAACATTGGTTGGAAAACAACTGCTCACGTGACAAGGAGTTCGACTGCAGCCTAACTAGCTTTGCGAGGTTTAAAGTTAGAAAGTATACGACAAGGTATAGGCTACTTGTAAGTCCGTTGGGAAAATACTCAGTATACTGAGGCGGATTTACATTTTGGGATTTTACAGACGCTCTGACCCACCGACACTCGTTTTTTCCTCTGGAGAAATTAATATTGTGCGAACAGAGGCAGCTCAACGTTATAGTCCTGTATTCCTGAAATTAACTGTTGACCGTTATCTTCACTTCATGGCTGATTTTAGACGTTCGCATTAAGAATAACACCGCAATGTCAATGAAGGCATACACTGAAAATAATAGGCTACACTTGTGCTATATAGGCCTCAACTTTGGTGGCAGGAAGATGCTAGTAAATATAATGTTTTCAGTGGTATTTGTAGTTACATTCTGTGACGATTTGTTGACTTCCTCTTTTAAAAAATAAGTTTTAAACCATTTGCAGGTACAGTTTCATTTTTTATTGTGCTCAATCTCCATGTTCGAGACAGCAAAACTAAGGAAGATGTCGGAGTGTGAAAGATACAGGTTATAGTCTTCAGTGCCCTGTACGTCATTGTCAAAAACATAAAATTGCGTAAAATATAAATTGCCTATAGGTTCTAAAATGGCGTGGTTGCATCGCCTACTCTCTAAAAAGAAGCAATGGACTATAGCTGCTAAATATGGATTAAATTTCAGCAGCATATTAAAGGAACGATTTTAAGGCAAACTACTGAAAGCAAAGTTGGATTATTATAGTTTCTGGAAATTGTCGTTTTGTACGTGCCACTGCAACGGAAAATAGGCCTGTTCAGTGTTAAATAAACTCTTACAGAGTTTATATGAGTCCACTATGGCCAGAGTGGACTCATATAAACTCTGTTTGAGTCAATTAAAACTGGACATTTTACTGTGCTGCAATTTGCCCAAAGGTTGAGGAAGGCCAATCTCATTGTCACTGAAGCAATGTTTTACTAATTAATTTTATAATTTTTAAATGTAAAAATAAAATGTTATATATGACTATATGACTATATATATAGGCACTCTCTCTTACGGCAATCAACGATAGCATGTATGTAATACGGGCTATCGGGTATGGTGTTACGCTCTCTCATTTGTTGGAAATAGACAAAATGCCTGCCAAACATGAAAAATGTAATTTAGTCTATATTATTTCAAATTATGACAACAGTCTACACATTTAAAAAAAGTTAAGTGCTATCTAAATCTTTATTTTTAAAAATCACAGGTACCGGTCATCTCGCAGAATTCAGTCTTCCAGCTTTTTGGAAAGGAGTCCTTCTTGTATCCAATAGCTTGAAGGCTCGAGAGCCACCTGCGTCGAGCGCGCCAATGCATTCCGAACACAACTTTTTTTATTTGTTTTTTTAATCTGATATTCTTGATAATTCGTTTTTTAGTTTTTTTTTTTTTTTTTTTTAAACAATTGCATTCTTATACTGATTATTATAACATATCAATATTTCTTCATGTCAGTTTTTTTGAGATGACCAAATTTGTTAAAACCAAAAACTGGAGCGCCAAAAAATAAAACAAATGGAAATCAGGGTTTTAACATCCCCTTCTGTTCTGGACGCCATTTAGTTTTATCTGACTCTAAATGTTGTAGTGGTTTCTTGTGTTATTAAAGAGCCGACATACAACCACGAACGGGAAGGAAGAGGAAATTTTGTACAAGAAGGAAAGAGTGGGGACCTCGCATCACCGCGTCGTCTCTCTCACTCTACAGAAAGAGACCTGCTAACCGACTCAGTGGGTGGCTGCGCGCAACTCATTTTCAGAAACAACATGAAAACAGCAGAACTAGATCAACCGCCTACCTTAATCGTACAATCCATTGCAGCTGACGCTCAGTCTGTGAAGCTCATGTATTATAGGTTTTATCGAGCACTTTGTAAACTAATTTGCTTTGTTGCCCTGCCGTAATCGCATCGACTCCAATGCACAGGCGCGTTTATGCCTCGGCTCAAACCATTGCAGCAACAATTTTCACTTTGACCATAACCGGATGACGATTTTTTTCGCTCTCTCTCTCTCTTTTCTAAAATTGGGAAGTGAAGTCACACTAAGCATTAAAGCTTGTTCCCTATTGGTGAAACAAAAACATTTTTAAAATTTCTTAGAAAATTACGCGTTTTTTTTTTCTTATGATAGATTTAAACGGCAGATTGGTGGGACTACTTTTAGAGAGTTTTTATGCTCTGTCCCTGCATACAAACTTGTTTTTTAAGTACGTTAGGTACTATTTCTGCTTCCAGAATAAAGTTGCTATTATATTTTTTTGTGTTTTGGCATTTCACTTACCTTCATATTTGAATGTTTGGACTGTTAATTGATTCATACAAACATTACAAAAAAGGAATTAATTTTATGGACAGTATGCAAAAAGTGTAAGTCGCTCTGGATAAGAGCGTCTGATAAATACCTCTAATGCAAATGTCTGTAATGCGGTAGATATGCATTATCAATTTTATTTTGATGTTTTTACAGCCTGGAATTTTTAATTTCGTGCAATTCACATATTTGTGTTAAGATGGTGGACTTTTGGGCTCAAGTCATACTTTATATATTAAAATATGAGTGTTTCAGCCTTGCAATTTTGCAGTATTGCTAAATGTTGTTTACTAACTCAACAACATGGCAAGCCTATGGCGATCAATGATGGCAGTAGTGAACGCACTCTTGCCGTTTTCCTGTTGCCTGTCTAAATATGACCCCGGAAATGGCACTTCAAGCTCAAAATTTCGGACCACAAAACCTGCACGCAGCGATATCGCACCCCCTCCCGACCCCCCATTAAATGGTGTCCATTAATACACTTCAAAACACAAGCGGACACGACGTCATTCTTGATTGCTACTTTAGCCGACTCGACCAAATCACCATCTATCGACGAGTTGTAAAAGTGCATCTTTCATCTCCTGCATGTAACCTGTCATCCTTAGACCGTCTTAAATGTTTCTGTTGGATGGCCTATATACTGTAAATGTGCGTGTAAACATCAACAACACAGAGCCTTCTTTTGACCAAAATTTAGTTGCCGTACGAAACGTATTGCTTTATGACCAATTTAGGCATATAGTATCTCTGATTTGGGCACTTAAAAGCAAGAAAATTAGCATTTTAAAAATGCTTAAAATTTTTTTTTTTTTTTTTTACCATTTACAAACCTATTTCTTTTTTATTTTTACGTGACAGACATGACGATCGTGTTGATTTTGATCTAATTTCATAATTGATCACTTGTATTTAGTGTACGTCCAAACGTATTTAGTTTTCAGTTCTGTTATTCCGCATTTTTATTAATATATTAGTTTAAATTAGGTCAACCTTTTCGTATTGGTCTGTGGGTATACAGATGTGTCTACATGGATGGTAGGCAGACAATGTCAGAGCGGAATTTTAATTTGTCTGTCCGACGCTCTTTTCTGTTCATTAATTAAAAAAAAAAAAAAAAAAAAAAGATAATCAATCATTGCCCTTGAGTCGTCGATCAGGTGCTTATGTAACCTGAGTCTGGTTGTGTCCTTGTCTGGATACTGGGGGGGGGGGGGGTCTCAATCACGACTCGTGTCTCCAGCACCGTGAGCTCAAGCTGGCCACTCACTTTTCCAGATGTGATTTTTTTTTTCTGCTGAGAGAGAAAACGGCCACGCGGCCACGACTGTTTGTTTTTACAGCGTCCTTGCAGTGGTCTTATCTACTCTCGCCACGCACGCCGTGATTTCAGAGTTTTTACTTACCTCTTTACTGGCCATTGTTTAGTTTAATGGGTCCCAAGAGTTTTTTTTACTTAGAGATATGCACAATGTGTCAGACTTTAAACAACTCGTGCAGCCAACTTTACAAATATTTTTAACAAAAAATAATTTAGTAACCATGGTGTAATATTTATGATTTTCTATGATTCATGCGTTTAGCCTATATATATAGTGTGTTTGTGGCGTGCGTTCGTGTGCGTGTATGTGTGTATGAACACAAAAATCTCTAAAATTGTCAATTTTCACAAACGCATTTTAAAATGTTGCCTATTTACAGAGTTCATTCACAATTTACATTTATAATAAAATTTCGTTTTTTCCAAGCACAATAGAAAAAGTGTAGAAGCATTAGATTCGCTTTCAGATTTTTCCACTGTTTAACAGGTAAATTGACTAATTTGATCGCTCATTTTCATATCAATTCCCAAAATACCCGAGTGCCTGAATGTGTTCATATCCTCAAATCTTGCTAATTATCATTATGTTTTGTTTTTAATGGCGATACCCTGAATGATGCAAGGCGATTTCGTTGTCCTCTGTTTATTGTCCGCACTTCATATGTGCAAAACATTGGCTATATATACTATTAGGCAATGTCACAGCCTATGAAGCGATGTAAATATATAGTCTATCAGATAATCCGATTATTCCGATCCAGTGGCTATTTATTATTTTATCTGATTGAGGAGCGTTCAGGCGCCTAAAGATACGGTTACCAGATTGCAAACCATGATGGGAAAACGTATCTACTAAACTCTACAAACATGGTGCACATAGACTGCATGCTAAAAATGCCTAGTTAAACGGAGGTTATTTTAAACAGAACTGTAGGGCTAACCAGATATATTGGACACAACATCATCGGGTTGGGTGGCAATCTTGTTCAGAAGACCTCATCAGATTTTTTTGGGGGAAATATAGCCTACCAACATCTCAACTTTTTCTGTCGTTAGTGTTACTATTGTTTGTAATAATTATTCGTCTATTATTACTGCGACTCAAAATTGTCGAAGTAGCCACCGCTATTTGTTGGCAGGCCTAGTTGCAGATTAGGCCTTACTGTTACTTTTATTTGGCCCAGTTGTAGAATTATTAGTGGTGCCTAAACTAAGTAGTCAGAGGACTAGTGATGTTATTTTCGTTTTCATAAGTGTTGTGTGTGCCTTGATTTACAGAATGGTTCATTGACATCATTGGATTTCTTTGAATGGACGAGGTCTGGGTGGCTCCCTAGACTGTCGTGGCCTCGATGTGACGTCACAGACTGCTAGACCCTCTGTTTTTGGCGAGGGGAGTCACGAAGCGGAGGGCATTCCTTAGCGCTCCATCGGGCCACGCCCTTCACGCGCAGCCTTTTTATAACTGTCGCGTCCTGGAGGGAAAGAGACGGCATCCTTCTACCTCAGAACACTGAGCTGCGACCCACCAGTTACTTCCTGAGGACTATTGAAATTATACGATCAACTCAAACTAACGGAAGGTAAATTATAAGTAAGGTATTATGTCACGTGCCTGCTTCGTTTATTGCTTTATTTTCTTAGTCGTGCATTTTGTAGTTTTCGGAAATCAATATTCTCACTACGCTGGATCGGGATATTATATATTTTCGATTACTGTGTACAGCTGGTGAAGCCACCTGCGACTCTGGTGGATTCGGTTTTACACGGGCAGTACAGGTTATAATTTAGAAATCTTACATTACAGGGCTGTGTCCCTATCCTACCTCGTCCAAAGTTCTGGTATGAATTGTTGGTGATGCGTATTGCGGCTATTGACAAAGGTATCAGGTGAAATACGGCGTGTTTAGGAAAATAATTGTTAGTTATTCGTGCGCAGTGTTGGATTTGTATAGATGTAAGGTAATGTAACGATGACAATAGTCAACACTTAAATTCTTCAGAAACCATAACAACAACTAAAAAGGGTCGATTATGCTGTTGAAGTAAAATGAGACTTCGTGGTGTAGTACTGTATAATGATTCAGATTAACACAAACACGACAGCAATAGCCTACTTTTCAGAAATGTTATATAACTGTTTATGTTAAACTCTATACTTCATTGTTTTTTTTTCGTCTTGTGTTGTTCAAACATCACGTTGAAATATGATAACAACATTTATTTACCAAATCTAAGCACATTTTCAGAAAAAAACACCAACCAAAGTATCAGGAAAATTGTCCATGCTCTTACACTCTCATACCTTCTTTGTGTTGTTTTACAGATGGAAATGTATCAATCTGGTTATTATATTGAGGACTTCAGAACACAGGAAGTCCCGGCTGGATTTGACTTTGGATCATATGGTAATGAGATGATTTTATTCAACTTGAATGTTGCTGCTACCATTACTACCTATATACTAGCATCATTCATTAACTCCAGTATTTTTAACGCTTCTTATAATGCTTCTGCTACAGTTACTATTTAGGGGAAGAGTCAGGTTTTAATGCTTTTTTTCCTGTAACATTTTCCTCAGTTTTCTGTGCAAAACATTTCCTCTGTCCTTCAAACCTTCAGCCAGGGCTGCAATAGTTTATAATTTTCCAAAGGTGGACCTTGACTATCCAAAGCTGTGTGCTGTCGGAACTGTGGGCCTTGTCAGGAAATGGCTGTGTTGCAGATTTTGAAATATTTCTTTTAAAATGAAGGGATGGGTGGGGGGTGGTTGCAGTCAGGTTAGAGACACTCTCTCTCTCACTCCCCACCTCTCTCTCTCTCTCTCTTTTCCTAATCCTTTCCTCCAGACTTCCGCCTCCAACAGATTGAGAGCACCCCCCCCCACCCCAACCCCCTTCCCCACATCACCACTCTGTCACACGCCTAATGCATTCATTTCCTCCCCAGACCTCCCTGTTTCTCCCCTTTTTCTGGGGGCGAGCTGGAGAGAGAGAGAGAGAGAGACAGAGAGAGACAGCAAGAGAGAGACGGAGAGAGAGAGTGAGAGAGAAGGAGAGAGAGCGAGAGAGAAGGAGAGAGAAAGAGAGAGACAGAGAGAGAAGGGGGGAGAGAGAGAGACGGAGAGAGACAGCGAGAAAGAGAGGGGGGAGAGAGAGAGACGGAGAGGGAGAGAGAAAGCGAGCCAATTTCTGGTGCAAAGCCGTAGCTGTAGCTGCAGCAACGATGGGCCTCGTAGTCATTCTCGTAGTCATCATGAAGGAGCGTTTAGTAATCAGATTGGTCATTGCCCTCTGCTCAGCTCCCACGCTTGGTGAGGAAGCAGAAGCGGTGGCCCATTGCCCTGCAGCAAGTCAAAACACTGCAGTATACTGTAAATATGTGGGAACAGAATAATGATAAATATATTTGACGGCAATGGATTAAAAAAAAACTGAAACAATGCAATATATGAACAAGTGGCATTAATGTGCACATTTACCCATATATTGTGCATTGTTGCAGTAAGCAATTAGTATATTTTATTTGAATATATTTCAATAAATTTGCAAAAGGGTTGAATTTTTATTTGACCCCCCCCCCCCCCTTTTTTCCCTCTTGTTATCTGCCAGCAATTTGATTTCCCGCTGTGTCCTGTCTCTTCCCCTAGACTTCAGTGGTGAAGACTTATCTTTCCTATCAGATAGCAGTGGATCAGGGCAACAGATGTACACAGAGGCTTATGGGGACCACCACAAAGATATTCAACTCTATGGCTCCAAAGGTATACGGCATATTGCCTATATCCCCCCCCCCCCCCAAGAGGTGTTGGCATAGCACACTAACATTTGCATATCCCTCTTTTCAGACTTTCGCATTCAACTGCAACGTGCCACAACTTCATTATCTGAGACTAAAACCTTTCCACCCATTTTTTTTTAAATTATTTAATAAAATAAGGTCGTGACATTTTGGATTTCTAATTTTGCCTGGGGGTGCTGTGGAGCAGATTACTATTACACAGGTGTGTGCCTAACGCCAGCGTTCCTTCCTCTCAGGGAGCCCCAGTGGCGCTGGGCTGTTCAACCTGGATGCGTATCATGAGTTCAACGGCTGGGCGGTCTACGCCAACGGTGAGCTTTCACTTCGCCCAATCAAGCTTTTACCTTGCGCTCTCGAAACAGACGTGTCAAAGACAACGCATAAGCGTGCCGTTTTTTAACACGCTGCCATGTCTAGTTAAGGACAGGTACGTTTTGTGTTACTTTCAACACAAAAAAAAAGTTTTAAAAAAGTTAACAAAGTGTTTTTAAAAAAAGTCTCCCTTCATAACACATCAATTGTATATTTGTAACACACAAGTAGTAACTTTGGAGAAAAAAAAATGTGCTGAAATTACCACAAAAGTAGTAGGCTAACACAAAAAATGTGTTAGATATTAACGCATCCTTTTCGAGAGTGCAGTTCCCGGCCTACATTTGGACTAGCCAGTGCGGCCTGAGTAACACAGTTCGATCGTCAATCACGGCCGTCTCTTCCTGCTCTGAACTGCAGGCGCTTCCGGCGTCGACGAGTCGCAAATGGGGTTCCAGGAGTCGTCGCAGACGTACCAGGACCTGCTGCCGTCCTGTCCCCAGACTCAGAGCCGGCAGTTCAGCCCAGTGCCGGTGGACAACCTCAGCCCGCAGGGTGTGGCCTCCAACACTCTGGACCAGCTGGGTAAGAGAGACGAACGGGAGCGATGGGAGGAGGGCGTGCGTAAAAGCTCCATGTGAAATCAAATTTGTTTTTTTTTGTTTTTTTACGTATCGTAACTTTTGTGCGCTGACGGAAACACTCTGGCCGGTGCTGTCTTATAAAAAGCTATTTTAAATCTCAATGAGACTTTTCTGGCTGAATAAATGAATAAATAAATAAAAATAAGTGTTAGAAAAATAAGCGTTGGACTGAGGTATGTGTTGAATAGTCGTCGTGTGATCACGTGACCTTCGTAGACATGGGAGATTCTCGTGAGGCAAAACGCTCCTTTCTTTTTGTCGCTGGGATTTTAAAAACATGGTTTTCAATAAAGCATTTAACGATCATATAACACAATATAACAAAGAAACGGTTTTGAGAGAAAAACGGCCACTTTGTGTTCCTAATGTTCTTTAAATACCGTTTCGTTGCCTCGTGTCCTCGTTTTCATTCTTAGTTTATATACATATTATGACTTCAGATTTTTTTCATTCGTTTTGGACAATACCATGTATATGTGCTACCCAGTGATAACAGCAAGCATACCGTGGACATGACATCATTTTAGGAGACAAAGTGTCCTAAATCCTTATGCATTGCACAGGTGATGCTGATCGCACCTACGTGCACCAAAACGGGAAGCTTTTTGAAAGCGGGGGCCAGAATGTGACCCTGCCCTTCTGGTCCGACTACCCATCTCCCGGATACTGCCCGCCCATTCAGAACCACCCGGTCTCCTGCTCCTCCTCACCTACCGCTCAGCCCTCTGACCAATACTGCCCCCGTGTGGCCAAACGCAGGAGCGCACATCCTCAGAAATCGGAGACGGAGGGCGAGCACTCTGGAATGTCGGCGTACACAGGTAAGAGGGCCACATTTTCATCTAAATCCAGAAGCGCTGCTTCCTCTTCCTCTAGAAAGGACTTTCTAATTGGCACACAATTTCTTTGCCATTATTACACCTCACTGTAAATGGTAAAAAACATAACAAGAAATTGTTGCCCAATGTGGTTCACAGAAAAATTATGATAATTTAAGTCACAACAACACAGTAAAAAATGAAGAGCAGTTGATAAATGTTATGAAGATAAAATAAGAGATTTTAAAACAAAAATGGAAAGAAAATGAATCACAATCCACAATAAAAATGCTCATTACCCAGCCATGTATTATATCTTTATTTATAAAGGATTACATTAATATAATCAACATTTTATTATAATTAATACAGAAAGTTAATACATAAATATAAGTAGAATGGGAAATACAAAGATTTTCTGAAAAGCCTTTTGGGATATTTTCTAAAAACTTCATCAAATCATTGGTGACAAACATTTTAGAGACCAAGATGAATAGTCTGGCGGCATAACAACTGAAGGCAGTTTCTGAATGTCATTTGGAAAACTAGGCAGTTAGCAGACAGTCTTATGCAGAATAACTTACGTAAGTAAGTAACAAATTCCATTTTTGCACTAGTGTGGAGAATGTGAGTGACGTCTGGCAAAGTCTCACCTATCTCTGTCTCTCTACCTCCCTCTCCCTCCCTCTATCCCTGCCTCCCTCTATTCCTCCCTCTCTCTCTCCCTCCCTCTTTCCCTCTCTCCCCCCTCCCTCCCTCTCTCCCTCTCTCTCTCCCCCCCTCTCCCTCCCTCTCCCTCTCTCCCCCCTCCCCTTCCCTTCCCTCTCTCTCTCCCCCCCTCTCCCTCCCTCCCTCTCTCCAGGCTCGGGGCCCATCCAGCTGTGGCAGTTCCTGCTGGAGCTGCTCCTGGACTCCGCGTGCCGCTCCTTCATCTGCTGGACGGGAGACGGCTGGGAATTCAAGATGTCCGACCCCACTGAGGTGAGACCGTCAGCATCACCCCGCCCCCCAGTCTCCCTCCCGCCCACCCCCCCTCCCCCCCGCCCCCCACCATCCCACCATCTCTTTTCAGGCTCTGTGCGTTAATGGTACCGCGGGCCTACATGCGCTTAAACAGGAGTGTGACGACACATCAATCCGGATCGACGTGTTGGTTCAAAGGGCAGCAATTTTAGAGTGTTGGGTTTTACAGTGTTGGGTTTTAGAGTGTGGGGTTTTAGAGTGTTGGGTTTTAGAGTGTTGGGTTTTAGAGTGTGGGGTTTCAGAGTGTGGGGTTTTAGAGTGTGGGGTTTCAGAGTGTCGGGTTTTAGAGTGTCGGGTTTAAGAGTGTGGGGTTTTAGAGTGTGGGGTTCTGGAGTGTTGGGTTTTAGAGTGTTGGGTTTTAGAGTGTGGGGTTTCAGAGTGTGGGGTTTTAGAGTGTGGGGTTTCAGAGTGTGGGGTTTTAGAGTGTGGGTTAGAGTGTGGGTTCAGAGTTTCGGGGTTTTAGAGTGTGGGTTTAGAGTTTGGGTTTTGAGTGTTGGGTTTTTAAGAGTGTGGGGTTTAGAGTGTGGGGTTTTGGAGTGTTGGGTTCAGAGTGTGGGTTTTAGAGTGTGGGGTTTCAGAGTGTGGGGTTTTAGAGTGTGGGGTTTCAGAGTGTCGGGTTTTAGAGTGTTGGTTTTAGAGTGTGGGTTTTAAAGTGTGGGGTTTCAGAGTGTCGGGTTTTAGAGTGTTGGATTTTAGAGTGTGGGGTTTTAGAGTGTTGGGTTTTAGAGTGTGGGGTTTTAGAGTGTGGGGTTTCAGAGTGTTGGGTTTTAGAGTGTGGGGTTTTAGAGTGTGGGGTTTCAGAGTGTCGGGTTTTAGAGTGTTGGATTTTAGAGTGTGGGGTTTTAGAGTGTGGGGTTTCAGAGTGTTGGGTTTTAGAGTGTTGGATTTTAGAGTGTCAGGTTTTAGAGTGTTGGGTTTTAGAGTGTGGGGTTTTAGAGTGTGGTTTAGAGTGTCGGGTTTTAGAGTGTGGGTTTTAGAGTGTGGGGTTTTAGAGTGTGGGGTTTCAGAGTGTGGGGTTTTAGAGTGTGGGGTTTTAGAGTGTTGGGTTTCAGAGTGTGGGGTTTTAGAGTGTCGGGTTTTAGAGTGTGGGGTTTTAGAGTGTGGGGTTTTAGAGTGTGGGGTTTTAGAGTGTGGGTTTCAGAGTGTGGGTTTTAGAGTGTTGGTTTAGAGTGGGGTTTAGAGTGTGGGTTTTAGAGTGTTGGGTTTTAGAGTGTGGTTTTAGAGGTTGGTTAGAGTGTGGGTTTTAGAGTGTGGGGTTTCAGAGTGTGGGTTTAGAGTGTGTTTAGAGTGTGGGTTTAGAGTGTGGGTTTTAGAGTGTTGGTTTAGAGTGTGGGTTTTAGAGTGTTGGGTTTTAGAGTGTGGGGTTTTAGAGTGTTGGGTTTTAGAGTGTGGGGTTTCAGAGTGTGGGGTTTTAGAGTCGCCAGGTGCAGCTCATCACGTGGCGTTGCATCGCGACCCTGGCCTGAACGGGGCTCGACCCCTTC
Source organism: Anguilla rostrata (assembly GCF_018555375.3). NCBI lineage: Eukaryota > Metazoa > Chordata > Actinopteri > Anguilliformes > Anguillidae > Anguilla > Anguilla rostrata. The sequence goes on along the minus strand of NC_057933.1, from coordinate 81,452,093 downwards.
CTGTGTTCTGCGCCCCGTCTCCCAGGTGGCCAAGCGGTGGGGGCAGTGCAAGAACAAGCCCAAGATGAACTACGAGAAGCTGAGCCGCGGCCTGCGCTACTACTACCACAAGAACATCATCCACAAGACGGCGGGCAAGCGCTACGTCTACCGCTTCGTCTGCGACGTGCAGGGCATGCTGGGTAAAACCGCGGGGGAGGTGCTGGCCAGCCTCAACGTTCTGCCCGCCGGCGCGGAGCCCCCGCCCCGGTACCTGCAGCCCCCCGCCCCAACGACGACCGCGACGACGGCGTCCGAAGACAAGGCGGACGGGTGGCTGTCGCAGTGAGCGGGAAAAATTCGGCGGAACTCTGATCCTCCGGGTCCCGTGAGCTGACGCGGTCCCTTCCGAGTCGAGCGGCCTCACGGAAAAAAACACCTCGCCGAGCCACAGCTGTAACCCCGTCGCGCTTCTTCCGGGTCTTTCCGATCAGAGGGGGTGACTTTTCGACCGCGTGAAACCAGACCTGTGCCACCGCCGGCCGTCTGTGTTGCTGCGGACAAAAAAAAAAAAAATATTTGCGTCGGCCAAGCGGTTGCACGTCTGGACTCCAGTAACAGGTCAATTCACCCGGTATCAATAAACCTTTAAACGTTTCTTGTACAGGTTTGGGATTGAGGAGGACATGAGAATTTCTTCAAAAAAAAGGTGTTGTTCTGGTACTAAGGAGTATGAAAGTCAGTTAGCACCATTTTAGGTTTAATTCAAGTCGATCCTTCAATTTTGGAACCACTCGTCTCTTGGTTTATTGAAGTTGCAGATTACCTGTGGTATGACAGTGGTTTGTCAGACTCATAAACCAACATTTAACATCTAAAAATACCAAATTAATTCACCGGTGTTATTATTCATGTTCTATCATACCAGCATCTCAGTGAAGCCGCCCGGTTTATACAGCTACAGGTGGAGGGTACCTATATTTTCTTGTCTTTACTGTCACTTACCTTTAAACTCTTAAAAAAAAAAAAACAACTGGGTGGTATTTTTCTTGTGCTTACACAAGACGGTCCTGTTTAACTCTTGATTTGTATTTCCTTTACGTATAGCTAAATTGTGCAGGAAAGAAATACCTGCGGGGTTTTTAGAGTACCTTAATTGTCAGCGTCAATGATTTTTGTGATCTACCTCTTCTCTGTGTGTCGACAGCGTTGCGCTGGAATGTCCCACGCAACAGTAGCTCGCAAATGTGTAGCACGACTTGTTCAACTTTCTATGTGTCCATTTAGAAGTAATCTACCACCATGCGTAGTCAAAACATGTAAATAAATTGTATATAATTGAAAATAACTTTTCTGTGGCTGTTTTTTTTTTTTTTTTTAAATCCTGAACGACTGTTTGAGGCGGTTGTGTAACAACCCGCACACATGAGCCTACTCACCTACTCACCAAGCGAATTACCTCCCGCTCGGTCTGGAGCCTGATTATAAAGTGCTTCCCAATGGCGTTCCACTTTATCTCCACTCAGCTTTCCAGGATAGGCTCATCACAGCTTCTGCCAAGTCAGATAAATGGTGGCATGAAAGCAACAGCTCTGTTAACAGTTTACTTTGTCCCCCAGTGCGCATGCTGACTTGAAATAGGGGTACTTGACTGCGCTGTGGAGAAACAAGGCGGGAAGTGGAATCACTTACCAGAGCGACACCACTCGGGACAGTAAGTTTGTGCAGGGGCTCGAAACCTACATTTAAAAACTCTGCCCAACAACACTGGTTACTGGCTTGTGATTGGTGCGTGAGGAGTTAACACTAACTGAAAAAAAAAGAGGTTGGTTAATGGCATGCAGTAAGCAACATGACTGTTAACAGTTTACTTGCTGACTTGAAATAGGGGTACTTGACTGTGCTGTGGAGAAACAAGGCAGGAAGTGACATCACCAACCAGAACAACAGCACTCTGGACCTAAACGATGGGGTACGCTGCCAGGTGCTGAGTAATGCAGTGCTGAGGCCTAGTAACTCGCAGGCTGGCACATCTGAGCTGAGGCTGGACCTTCTCAACCAGAGCTTCCCCCGCTCCCTCACCATTCACCCACTCCCAGACAGGTGGTGGGAACTGGTTTAGGCACATACCGAGCGAAGGGATGCTGACACAAAGGCACGATTATGCAAACTACGAGAAAAAAAAACAAAAAAAAAAAAGCTGTGGCATTTGGTCCGCTGAAGAAGCGGAGATTGGTCTCGGTCATGCCAGCTGGCAGAGAGGGCATACACACCTGGGTTGCGTTAACCAATCAGCCCAGGTGCTTAAAGGTGTTTCTCTCTCTCTCTACGGTTCGGGGGCCGAGACGGGGTGCACACACCAGGAGAACAAGTTTTTTGTTTCTCTGTTTTTGTTTTTGTTTCTCTGTTTTTGTTTTTGTTCCTGTTTTGTTTTCGTTTCATTTCATCTCATTTCATTTCAGTTTTGTTTCTTAGAACACGGCGAAGTAAAGAGAAAGTAAAACCACCGCTGGAAAGTGGGAGGAGCCAGTCCGGTGGAAAACAGGCCAGCCATGAGCAGCGCACGGAGAAGTGGTCGCTCTGTTTTACTTTCTTTCGCCTTTCTTATTTTCACTTCTTCTTTTAGTTTATTGTTTTTGACCAGAGCCCGTGAGGGAGAAGGGTGAAGATGTTTTGTGTGTGTGTGCGTGCTCTCTCGCTCTCTCTCTCTCTCTCTCTCTCTCCATGCGGCAACAATGTTTCCCAGGAACTGCCACACCTCCCTCCCTGACTCAACTATTCAAGGTCTTGGATGAAGACCATGATTTGTGAATTGATTGAATCAGGTGATGGACAGGCCAATGTGAAAGCTTGAAAAAAAATAATTTATGGGATCTAATGATTTAGAGTTGTGTTAGTTACGTATTATTATTAGTTAGTCTTTATTATCCCTCTGGAGCAATTTGTTCCACTGCATAGTACGCAATAAATAACAATAAACATACCCACAACAGCAGATAAACATTAAAAAAATATTGAAAACATTTTTCAACAGTTCTGGATTTTCAGCAGTGGTTAAATGTGTTTTCATTACAGAAACTGTTTTCTCAAAGTGGAAAAACAAAATGTCATTTCCTTGATCGTGTAAGAATTTTTTTTATTTTAAGAAAGAACTCCTGTGGTTGAAGTTAAAACCAGTCAGTCTTGTTCAAATTGCTTTGTAAAATAGATTTCAAGCGAAGACTGAAGACTCACCTCTTCAGGCTGCACCTCTCCCCATCCCTCCCTACCTCCCTGTAAATGACTGTAAGCTTAGGGTTGTAACTAGGCAGCTGCTTCGTAGGTGACTTAGGTGCATTAACTGTCTTAACTACTGCTTGTATTTTTTCCATAGATTGCGTTGTTGCCGTTCTCGTTGTGTTAGTGTTAATCAGTTTAAACCTTCAGGGTCCAAGTTGAACTATGCGGTTGTTCCCTGCACTTGGACCGGTACTTCTCTCTAGGGTTTTCGTCATACTTGTTCCTGGTTATGGTTATACACTTTGTTGTACGTCGCTCTGGATAAGAGCGTCTGCCAAATGCCTTTAATGTAATAATGTAACTTAGAGTAAATTCCAGATTAATACTACTGGAGCATTGCTAATGCCTGGTCAATTTCAGTGGTAAATCTGGCATAAGATTTTAATAATTAGTTTCATTGCATTTCTGCTTTTTTTAAATAGCCTTGTGGAACTTAACGAGGGGGGGAGGGGAGGGGAGGGAGGGAAGGTGGGGGGGTGGGGGGGATGGCAGAGAAGATGATGCAAAGAGAGAGCCAGGAAGCTAGTGGCCTCCATAGCCAACCGTTTGTGGTGACCCAACTCGTCAGAGAAGCACAAGAGAAACAGAGGAGACCTGACAGTGCTGTGGTTTCACCTGGCAAGCGCTTAGAGGTCCATTCCCCACAAGCTGGTTCAGACAGCCATGGACTGACACCGTGCACCAGGCGAAGTGGAAGAGCTCATTCTGGACCACTACAGCTACTTCAGTTCGAGAGAATCGTCAGGATCAGCAACATTGGAGCGGCACAGACTGGAGGCGTAGAGCCTCACAGGCTGTCCCATGGTCCTCCTGGCCCAGCCGACGAACGTGAACATGAAGTCTGCCGAGCCAGAGTACCGGCGCCCCAGAACCCAGGGGTGCGCTGAACTACCAAACCGGGCCTTCGAGGATGACCTTACAGCCACCCCTGAGTCAGCGCCACAAAGCAGATGGATCTAGCGAGGGCTGAAAGAGAACTGCCTTTCCCCATTTTCTCCTGATCCGGAAGCTTGTCGTCCCCGAAGCTCCATCAGCTCATCCAGGAGGTGGCGCTCTTGCGACTCCGGGATCTCGTACGGCACATCGTTAGCCTGTCTACCCCACGAACAAATGGAGCCGCTGAAAAAAAATTTCCGCATCCTCTTCTGGCCGGTGCTCTCTTGCCAGACGTGTGTCGAAGCACAATTGGATAATGACCCCACAAGTACGTGTGTCGGTCGAAGATGGCGGACGCATTGCGGACCGTCGGACTCTCGATCGGGCTGCAGGTGGATGTCACCTTTCTGTTGGCTGGGGCAGGGGGGGGTAGAGGGAGGTTCATGGGCAAGAATGGGGAGGAGGTGGTATTGGGAAAGAGGGAGTCAGAAGGAAGAAGTGAGGATGCAATAGGCAGTTAAAGAGAGCAGACAGGTCAGAATCCACACTTCGCGTCGTTGCTCGATCACATGGTAAAATAGAGGTTTCGGCTAAAATTAAATTGGAACCTGACACGGTCCAAGTGATTGCTTCTCAATAAGTGAAAGCTTTGATTAGCAACATTTGGTATCACTGTGTTTGCCATACTTTAATTTTTTCTCTTTTTTTACTACAGATAACTTCAATAATTGAATGTACATCACAGTGGGAGATATTTACTTTGCAGGGTGCACCAAAGTATTTTGCTTCTCTGCATCCCCTCCTTCAGGATAAATCAATTGAACTTGACTGTGTATTTAAGTTATGGGTCTGCACACTGTGGTTAACTATTTCTGTCCATAAATTGATATTTCTATTCCTGGGTTAAAATGTATTTATTTATTTTCAGTTTTAGTGTAGGTTGTCGCTTGGCCCGGGCAGTATATACCAATGAAATTTTAGATATTTACAGACGTTCCTAATGACCATCCGCCTTCACAAAGGCTGGGATTGGTCCATTCGAAGATACATGGACGGAAGGGAAAAATAGTCAGCTTGTACAGTGCAGCTGACACATTAGGCTGATATGTATGCTCGCAACAGAGTGATCGCTCTAAAATTAATTTCATATTAATTTCACAGCCCCTGGTAACGTCGCTGGTCACGGTGCTTTGGAGATACTTGAAGTGTACTTTTTTTGTTGTTGTTTAGACCGCAAACCCCAAAATCCCTCTGTATAGCCTACTTTACCGTTGCAAAGCCGGCTGGTCACAGAACCTAAAATATTCTTCGCACATACAATCTATCATGGTCAGGTTCAGAACAGGCAAAACGGTGGTAACCAACCATGTCCTTGCAAATCTACTATTCAATAGGTTTTCATTTAGAGCCCTAATGTGGTTGAACGGCACAACTGAACAAAGAAAATTAGATATGCAAAACGATGCAGACATATAGCTCTTGTGGCTTCAAGGCATGTATTATTGAACCGTTCGACTAAATTTTCATTTTCATTGGCTATAATTAAAAGTGGAAACTTTTTTCCTGAAAGCTTTTTTAAAGTTTATTTTAAATTCAAAAACAAAAAACGAAACTAATTCACACAACTGACTTGACCTGTTATGTGCCCAACAGTGAACAGTGAATAACCGGCCCTGTAAGATTTTCTTCAGTTCGGTTGCCAAATCATTGCAGCCCATAGATTCAAAAATGTTGACGGAGACTTGAGGCCCCCATTTTCGGTGTACCTGGAGATAAGTATTTTTAACAATACCCAGTCTGTCCGCCCATTCGACGTCGCCCCCACAAACTCGGGGTTTCAGTCTGCAGTCCGAAAAAATAATATGTTCTGGCCTTGTATGCCTGATATTTAGAGTGGCTGATTTCAATCAGAGCCTGGGGCAGTCAGAGAGACATTTTTTTGTTTTTGTTTTTAGATCTGCCCACATTCCATTGTATTTATTTAATGGAGCTCGCACACGGGGCCTTTACAGAATTGTTTTCTGAATGTAAGCAGAATGTCCCAAACCACTGGAGATTACCTCCACGACACCCTGAAGGATTTAACTGACGAACCGTTAAAACAGTTCAAATCTAAACTGTGCGACCGCACACGGAAACCTCGAATTCGTCGAAGCGAAGTCGAAAAGGCGGACAGATTGGATCTTGTTAATATACTTATCTCCAGATACACCGAAAATGGGGCCGTACAAGTCACCATCAATATTTTACAATCTATGAATTGCAATGATTTAGTAACCGATCTGATAGAATCCCTCCCAGGGGGTAACTCCGCTTGTGATTCAGGGGGTAAGTCACTGTTCGTTGTTGGGCAGATAACATGGCTATGTTTCAGTATCATTTTACTTAAGTAATTAGCATTATTGCAGTATAATCTAAAACAAAGAATCACTTATTGAAACGAAAATGTGCATCGTTGAAAGATGACAGAAAATTCAGCAAATTGCACATTGTTGATATACAATATTCAAACCACCTGTTGATCTGAACCCTACGCAGAGGGAACTTTAAAGCTGGAATCGACTATTTTTATGTGAATATATTTTCTTTTTATCTTACGTAAATGTGAATACACCATTATAGATCATCCATTGGCATATTAACTTACCCACTGGACGTTTAAATTATCGTGTTTTCTTTTGTTTTTATTTAATTTCTCATGAAAATATGATAATAGTCATCCTACATTATAGGATGACTATTTAATCATTTTCAGCATCCGAATATGCATGCCAGTGCATGGCAATTCTGGCAGTCATTGACTAAATAGGTTAGCTTGCTTGATAGCATTTAGCTTGTCTATAGTTTATAATTATTTAGACAACATAGGCATGTAATTTCCAATTTATGAAAACAAAAGCATCTGGCGTCTGTGTAGGTATGATTAGTTTTACATTATAAAGCCAGCATAGGGAATTACAGTATAGGGAATGTCACATGTCCGAACCACCAACCCGAACTCGCACGATGTTATTACGATATAAAACACATTTAATTTCGCAAAAGTGTATATTTTCGGGCGATGTATTGAACTTGAGAGTGCGTACGAGACTCAAGAGCCTCCCAAAGCGCGTCTCGCCCTACACTGCAAGTAGCGCGATGAACCCTATGAGTCAGCGTTAACGCACAATTACGAACGTAAATATTAGCCAACATAGTGTGTCAGTGCTGTACACTGTACGAGCTACTTCGGAGTTTCTTTCAATGCGTTTTCTCACGTAAGACGATGTGCCCTCGAATACCTCAAGATTTATTTTGTCTACATCGGCATGTATTTGCAAAATCGTAAATATGTCTACATATGGTCTTTGAAGAAAAAGAAGTAGAAGAAGGAGGAGAACGAGAAGGAGAAGAAGATGATGACGACGATGAAGATGACGAAGATGACGATGATGATGATGAAGAAGATGATGATGACAATGGGGAGATGGGCAAGTGATGATGATGATAATGTTGCACCAGTCCTAATACACTGGTAAATCACCATTTATCACCATTGCAGATTTTTTGATCAGTCTGCTCTCTCTTCCTGTTTTCTGAGTCATACACCAACCTGCCTACTGCATCCTCTCTTCTCCCTTCTGACTCCCTCTTTCCCAGTCCCACCTCCTCCACACCACCAACCCACGAACCTCCCTCTAGCCCTGTTCCAACCAACAGAAGGGCACTTCACTGACGTCCACCCCACAGGCCCAATCGAGAGAGTCAGCAACGTGGATGAGATGGTCGTCCAGTTCCAAAAGGTCACTGTTATCCATGAAGAGATTCGAGTAGTGGTGCGGCCAGAATGGAATGAATGAATGAATGAATGAATGAATGAATGAATGAATGGGAAACCGTCCCATTTATGTGGTAGAAAAGGCTAAAGATGTGCTGTATGAGATCCTGGAGTTGCAAGAGCGCTGTCTTATTCGCACTCTATACACTAATTGTGGATAAAAGCGTCTGCCAAATAAATGTAATGTAATGTAATGTAATGGACGAGCTGAACGAGCTTCTGGATCAGGAGAAAATTGAGATTTATATAAATAGATTTTTGTAACCCGAGATTTTAAGAACCATACGCTGTTCCACGCTTAAAAATTGAGATATGCTCTGCTGGTGATGGTGTCTGGCTATTGAGTTTTTAATGAAATATGATTAATTAAATCTTTGAAATAAAAAATAATAAATACAGCTATTTTGACAGTGCTCTGCTGCATACATATTCGTTTAGAATTAGACAAAAACTGTAAACATTGTGTAACATTGTACTGTATTTTAATTGAATGAATGTCCTGTGTTAAAACTATCTATGTCATGTGTGATTGTGTAAGCTAACACTAACCATAATTAAAATAGGATTGACATTTATAAGTACACTGGAATGTCTTGCATTTTAAATGTATCTATTTCATGCTCTGTTAAATTAGTCTACTGGGACGTCACTGTCATCTTATCAGTTTTTTTAAGGAAGTCAGTGGAGCTACGTAGTTTTTAGACCGTTCGTTCATATCTGTGACTTACTTTCAAATAAACATTTCTAACGAAGTCACGTCGTTTCGAGATGTTTTCATCGCGTCAAGCTTTCTTGTTTACATGGACAATTCAAATGGACAATGAAAGCAGAAGGCAGCAGCACCCTAATACCTATTAATTTTTTTAATATTTCTTCAGATTTATTTGAATGTGAGCGCCCATTATCGACCACCCAAGCGGGGCGACGCGTATCGATCACCTGAAACGCTAACGTATTTATTTTATTTTTATTCGAAAGGACTTGACGCCGTTACTTATTAAAATGCAAGTCCTGTAAAAATACACAAAATAAACTGTCTAAATGGAAGAAAACCAACTTCATACATATACATTTCGTTAAAATGAATACTGCCAATTTTATTAAAGGATCTGTGATATCCATCAAAGTCATTTCCTTATCATCATCGTCATTATCATCATCATCCGTGTCATGATGATGATGATGATGATGATGATGACAAAGATGATGATGGTGAGGACAATGATGATTATGGACTTCCATAGATGATGATGGTCATATCACAGATCCTTGATAATCTGCTAGGTGACATTGTTACTTTCTTAATGTTTAATAAAAAGCTGGGTTTTGTGAATTTTTAAAAACAGGATTATACACTCATATAGTAGTCCATATACTCAGATATTATACAAAAACCATATCTTTATATATTTCGATCTCTATAAATTTGAGCACAGGGAGCGGTTCTTCAAAGATCAAGGGTGTTTTAAAGGAAACAATTCGAAATGAAAATTTCATTTGTTTTAAAGACAGATAATGTCCATGGCTGTCTGAACCAGCTTGTGGAGAATGGACCTCTAAGCGCTTGCCAGGTGAAACCACAGCACTGTCAGGTCTCCTCTGTTTCTCTTGTGCTTCTCTGACGAGTTGGGTCACCACAAACGGTTGGCTATGGAGGCCACTCGCTTCCTGGCTCTCTTTGCATCATCTTCTCTGCCATCTGCCATGTTTTCAATATTTTTTAAATGTTTATCTGCTGTTGTGGGTATGTTTATTGTTATTTATTGCGTACTATGCAGTGGAACAAATTTCCCCAGAGGGATAATAAAGACTAACTAATAATAATACGTAACTAACACAACTCTAAATCATTAGATCCCATAAATTCTTTTTTTTTTCAAGCTGTCACATTGGCCTGTCCATCACCTGATTCGATCAATTCACAAATCATGGTCTTCATCCAAGACCTTGAACAGTTGAGTCAGGGAGGGAGGTGCGGCAGTTCCTGGAAAACATTGTTTTTGATATTTAGAGTGGCTGATTTCAATCAGAGCCTGGGGCAGTCAGAGAGACGTTATTTTGATTTTGTTTTTGGATCTGCCCACATTCCATTGTATTTATTTATTGGAGCTCGCACACAGGGCCTTTACAGAATTGTTTTCTGAATGTAAGCAGAATGTCCCAAACCACTGAAGATTACCTCCACGACACCCTGAAGGACTTAACGGACGAACCGTTAAAACAGTTCAAATCTAAACTGTGCGACCGCACACGGAAACCTCGAATTCGTCGAAGCGAAGTCGAAAAGGCGGACAGATTGGATCTTGTTAATATACTTATCTCCAGATACACCGAAAATGGGGCCGTACAAGTCACCGTCAATATTTTACAATCTATGAATTTCAATGATTTAGTAACCGATCTGATAGAATCCCTCCCAGAAGGTAACTCCGCTTGTGATTCAGGGGGTAAGTCACTGTTCGTTGTTGGGCAGATAACATGGCATGTCACTTGTGTGAAGTAATTTCGTTTTTGAAAACTGGAAGACATGTTTCCATTTTTTTTATTGCAGTCACTTAAAAACTGTTGGCAGAACGTTTCAGCAATATAAGCGTTGAAGTCTAGGCTATGTTTCAGTATCATTTTACTTCAGTAATTAGCATTATTGCAGTATAATCTAAAACGAAGAATCACTTATTGAAACGAAAATGTGCATCGTTGAAAGATGACAGAAAATTCAGCAAATTGCACATTGTTGATATACAATATTCAAATCACCTGTTGATCTGAACCCTACGCAGAGGGAACTTTAAAGCTGGAATCGGCTATTTTTATGTGAATATATTTTCTTTTTATCTTACGTAAATGTGAATACACCATTATAGATCATCCATTGGCATATTAACTTACCCACTGGACGTTTAAATTATCGTGTTTTCTTTTGTTTTGATTTAATTTCTCATGAAAATATGACTACATTATAGGATGACGATTTAATCATTTTCAGCATCCGAATATGCATGCCAGTGCATGGCAATTCTGGCAGTCATTGACTAAATAGGTTAGCTTGCTTGATAGCATTTAGCTTGTCTATAGTTTATAATTATTTAGACAACATATGCATGTAATTTCCAATTTATGAAAACAAAAGCATCTGGCGTCTGTGTAGGTATGATTCTTTTTACATTATAAAGCCCGCATAGGGAATTACAGCATAGGGAATGTCACATGTCCGAACCACCAACCCGAACTCGCACGATGTTATTACGATATAAAACACATTTAATTTCGCAAAAGTGTATATTTTCGGGCGATGTATTGAACTTGATAGTGCGTACGAGACTCAAGAGCGCCCCAAAGCGCGTCTCGCACTACACTGCAAGTAGCGCGATGAACCCGTTAACGCACAATTACGAACGTAAATATTAGCCAACATAGTGTGTCAGTGCTGCACACTGTACGAGCTACTTCGGAGTTTCTTTCAATGCGTAAGACTACGTGCCCTCGAATACCTCCAGATTGATTTTGTCTACATCGGCATGTATTTGCAAAATCGTAAATATGTCTACATGTGGTCTTTGAAGAAGAAGAAGTAGAAGAAGGAGGAGAAAGAGAAGGAGAAGAAGATGATGATGACGATGAAGATGACGAAGATGACGATGATGATGATCGTGATGATGATGATGATGATGATGAAGATGATGATGACAACGGGGAGATGGGTAAGTGATAATGATGATAGTGTTGCACCAGTCCTAATACACTGGTAAATCACCATTTATCACCATTGCAGATTTTTTGATCAGTCTGCCCTCTCTTCCTGTTTTCTGAGTCATACACCAACCTGCCTACTGCATCCTCTCTTCTCCCTTCTGACTCCTTCTTACCCAGTCCCACCTCCTCCACACCACCAACCCACCAACTTCCCTCTAGCCCTGTTCCAACCAACAGAAGGGCACTTCACTGACGTCCACCACACAGGCCCGTTCGAGAGTGTCAGCAACGTGGATGAGATGGTCGTCCAGTTCCAAAACGTCACTGTTATCCATGAAGAGATTCGGGTAGTGGCGCAGCCAGAATGGAATGAATGAATGAATGAATGAATGAACGAATGAACGAATGAACGAATGAATAAATGAATGAATGAATGGGAAACGGTCCCATTTATTCATGTGGTAGAAAAGGCTAAAGATGTGCTGTATGAGATCCTGGAGTTGCAAGAGCGCTGTCTTATTCGTCGCACTCTATAAAGTGCGTATAGAATCATACGCTGTTCCACGCTTAAAAATTGAGATACGCTTAAACGCTTAAAAATTGAGATATGCTCTGCTGGTGATGGTGTCTGGCTATTGAGTTTTTAATGAAATATGATTAATTAAATCTTTGAAATAAAAAACAATAAATACAGCTATTTTAACAGTGCTCTGCTGCATACATATTCGTTTAGAATTAGACAAAAACTGTAAACATTGTGTAACATTGTACTGTATTTTCGCCTTATGAATGTGTCCTGTGTTAAAACTACTTATTTCATGTGTGATTATGTAAGCTATCACTAACCATAATTAAAATAGGATTGACATTTATAAGTACACTGGAATGTCTTGTATTTTAAATGTATCTATTTCATGCTCTGTTAAATTAGTCTACTAGGACGTCATTGGCATCTTACCAGTTTTTTGAAGAAAGTCCGTGGAGCTACGTAGTTTTTCGACCGTTCGTTTATATCTGTAACTTACTTTCAAATAAACATTTGTAACGAAGTCACGTCGTTTCGAGATGTTTTCATCGCGTCAAGCTTTCTTGTTTACATGGACAATTCAAATGGACAATGAAAGCAGAAGGCAGCAGCACCCCAATACCTATTAATTTTTTTAATATTTCTTCAGATTTATTTGAATGTGAGCGCCCATTATCGACCACCCAAGCGGGGCGACGCGTATCGATCACCTGAAACGCTAACGTATTTATTTTATTTTTATTCGAAAGGACTTAACGCCGTTACTTATTAAAATGCAAGTCCTGTAAAAATACACAAAATAAACTGTCTAAATGGAAGAAAACCAACTTCATACATATACATTTCGTTAAAATTAATACTGACAATTTTATTAAAGGATCTGTGATATCCATCAAAGTCATTTCCTTATCATCATCGTCATTATCATCATCATCCGTGTCATGATGATGATGATGATAATGACACTGATGATGACGATGATGATGACAAAGATGATGATGGTGAGGACAATGATGATTATGGACTTCCATAGATGATGATGGTCATATCACAGATCCTTGATAATCTGCTAGGTGACATTGTTACTTTCTTAATGTTTAATAAAAAGCTGGGTTTTGTGAATTTTTTAAAACAGGATTATACACTCATATAGTAGTCCATATACTCAGATATTATACAAAAACCATATCTTTATATATTTCGATCTCTATAAATTTGGTTCTTCAAAGATCAAGGGTGTTTTAAAGGAAACAATTCGAAATGAAAATTTCATTTGTTTTAAAGACAGATAATGTGAATGGAACTGGCCTAATTGAATTTTTCCACCCCATAACTTCAAATTCCGACAGTACTAAACCATGGCAGTAATAGCATAACTAATAGCAACAGTTTGATTTAATTATTCTATGTAATTTTTAATAAGCCGCATGTGTACAATTAAATGACCATTTTCGAGGATTTTGCCATCCCATAATTCCAAATTCTTACAGTAAAAAATGCACGGAATCCATTGTTTGTATACCCGATAAAGTGGTCTTCAAGAATGTATAAGAGTTTACTGAAAACAGTTTGATTTCAGAATTTTATTGAATTTTAAAAAGTGGCATGTATAAAATGCAATGGCCATTTCGGTGGATTTTACCATCCTTTGAGTCTTACAGTAAAAATACACAAACAGATTTGCCTGAATACCTGGGAAGCTGGACTTAACGAATCTGAAAGCAATTTGATTTGATTATTTTATGGAATTAAAAGTACAGCATGCATTTAACTTAACTGGTATTTCGGAGTATTGACTGCTTCATTTTGAAGTAGCCTATTATTTAATTTATTTATTTATCTGCGGTAGATTTGCGTCACAATCGGGTTACCGTAAAGAGTGATGCAAAAATCGTGAAAGTATTGAAAATATAACCTGCGGATACCAAGGACGGACATTTCTTTTCTGCGTAATAGGTTACAAGTTGTTACCGATATTTCGCCGATTTTAGGCTCCAGTCACAAATATTTTCGTTTTGCTGTCTATCGCGTGAGCCCGGTCGATGATAAGTGTTCTCGTGGTAACCTTAAGATGTGCTACATGCGTTAATAAATACATACTACGTTTTGTTACGTTAAAAATTTTTTCATGGGTTTAAATTTCATGTGCCGGTTTTATTGTCCGTGATTAAGGTAGCAATCCCAAACGTGCTCATACGCACTGTTTTAATAGAACCTTGACGAGCTTTTACTTGTAGACATATTTCTGTTATAATGTATTGGGATTGCGTCAAATAGCTTACATAAACATTGTAAACTATTTGACTGATGTAGCTTAAATATTGCCTACAATATTTCACATGGACAATTTCCCGAACAAGTGTAAAAACGAATGGGTCGTTATATTTAAGGCCAACTGAAACGTCTTCATTAGCCTTTAACACACTTCATTACATTTAATTAACTTACTTAAAATAGCCTACACATTGACAGGTCATAACGACAGACTACAAAAAGAAATAAAAATAACCACGTAGATACTCATTCAGAAACTGCTGGTCTACGTCATTGGTTTCTGCGTAAACGTGTTTTGGCGCAATGCAGCTTGTTTGTTGAGCCACGTTAATCAGGAACTACTAGCCTCTTGGGGGAGGGCTTAGTCTTTCTTGGACCTGCCCACATTTAATTATATTTCTTGGAACTCACACATTTTTTTCTTCAGAATGGAATCAGAATGTCTGGAACTAAGGAGCTCCTGTTTGGCACCCTAAGTGATTTAACTGAAGATCAGTTAAAACAGTTCAAATCTAAATTGTGCGACTGCGAGCTGAAGCCTCGAATTCGTAGAGGCGAAGTCGAGAAGGCAGACAGATTGGATCTTGTGGACATACTAATCTCCAGACACACCACAAATAAGGCCGTTCCAGTCACCATCCGTATTTTAGAATCTATGAATTGCAATGATTTAGCTACCGAACTGAATAAAATCCAAGGGGGTAAGTCAATTGTCACTGTTGGAGGGATAACAATTTTTTTTTAAAGTTTTTGTAATAGCTTTCGTTTTTGAAAACAAAAACAAATGTTTCCACTTTTTATTATAGCCACTGAAAAAACAATTGGCAGAACGTTTCATGTAAGCGTTGAAGTGCATCGTTTTGCACATGTAATTTGCTTTGTTACAGTATGATCTATATCGAAGAATTTAGCTAACAGGAATGGTTCCGCTGACGAATAGCCTGTTCTTGCTCTTTGAAATCGTGAAATTGCTAAACGTGTGCGCGCGGCAGAAATTTCAGACCTTTTGTTTCACGACTACAGAGCCCGCGCGGGGAGGAGCGGCAAATCCGGCAGCTGCAGGTAAACGCTTTACCTATTCTGAAACTGACCATGACAGATTGTATATGTGAAGGATATTTTAGGTTCTAAATATCTAAAATATCCTTCACATATGCTACCCGGGCTAAATGAAAAGTTACACTAAAACCGTAAATAGAAAGAAATTTCAGACCTTTTGTTTCACGACTACAGTGCTTGGTTCCGCGCGGGGAGAAGGCGCGAGCAGTGGAGGAGCAGCTGCTCCTCCGGCAGCTGCAGGTAAACGCTTTACCTATTCTGAAACTGACCATGACAGATTGTATATGTGAAGGATATTTTAGGTTCTAAATATCTAAAATATGCCCTTCAATGGTGCTACCCGGCTAAATGAAAAGTTACACTAAAACGTAAATAGAAGAAATTTCAGACCTTTTGTTTCACGACTACAGAGCTTGGTTCCGCGCGGGGAGAAGGCGCGAGCAGTGGAGGAGCGGCAAATCCGGCAGCTGCAGGTAAACGCTTTACCTATTCTGAAACTGACCATGACAGATTGTATGTGTGAAGGATAGGATTTAGGTTCTAAATATCTAAAATATCCTTCACATATGCTACCCGGGCTAAATGAAAAGTTACACTAAAACCGTAAATAATATATATATTTTTTTAAACCCAGAAATATAAATACAAGGACAGAAATAGTTAACCACAGTGTGCAGACCCATAGTAACTTAAATTCACAGTCAAGTCCAATTGATTTCCCCTGAAGGAGGGGATGCAGAGAAGCAAAATGCTTTGGTGCACACTGCACAGTCAATATCTCCCACTGTGATGTACATTCAATTATTAAAATTATCCGCAGTAGAAAATTATGGTGAATGCAGTCATACTAAATGTTGCTAATCCAGTCCATTTAATCAAAGCTTTCACTTTGAGAGAAGTAATCACTTGGACCTTTTCAGGTTCCAGTTTCATTTTAGCCCAAACCTCTGTTTTCCCATCTTATCAGGTAATGACATTAAATGTGCTTATTTCCTGCAGGTTCTGATCTGTCTGCTCTCTCTTCCCAATCCCGCCTCCTCCCCGTGCTGTCCCATGAACCTCCCTCTACCCCTGCCCCACCCATACAGAAAAGCACTTCGTTGACGTCCACCGCACAGCCCTGATCGAGCGAGTCACCAATACGCGCGCCATCCTGGACCGGCTGCTGGAACGCGAGGTCATTACCCAATCGGGTTATGGGGAGGTTATGGCAGAGCTCACAAACGAGAACAAGATGAGAAAAATCTTCAGCGGCCCCATGCATTCTGGGGGTAAACGGGCGAAAGATGCGCTGTACGAGATCCTGGAGTCGCAAGAGCGCTTCCTCATGGACGAGCTGAAGCAGCTTCGGGGGTGAAGAGAGAGCTTCCGGATCAGGACAAAATGGGGGAAGTGCAGAATCCACGGGACGATTCATTTCCTTTGTGCGTTTTTAAGAAGAACCCAGGAAAATGAATTCCTGTTTACTGATTTATTTCAATATATTTTCTTATGCATAATATTTTTTAAACTTCATACGCGTGTTATCTTAAACAACTGAGGTTGTGCTTTGCTGGTGATGATGGTGATTGAGTTTTGGATTAAATATGATGAATGAAACCTTTCAAATGAAATATGACGAATGAAATCTCTCAAATAAAAAAATAATGATACTTGCTTGTCCCCGTAGATTTGTTTAAAACTAGACAAAACAGGTTGAGTCTTGGATTATATTTTAATCTCTAGTATTTTATATACACCCTTTTTTAAAACCATGTTTCATTTTATCAGAAGTCTAGTGGTAGCACTATTGCAGAAAAAAGTTATGATTTTCAGATATGGTACGTGTTTATTATCATATTGCTTATGATATGTAGAGATTCGGATATGATTTGGACTGAAGTAAAACTGTAAGTAGACCAATATGTTTCATGTTGTCCCTTTCATGCATTTCAGGCAAACTGGCAATGCATACACACATAATCTAATATGATGAAATAAACATTAATGAATATCATGGCCTAAACATTGAAAACCAATCAAGAAAAAGTAAACGTTCACTTTCCATTACTGGGTAATAAGAGCTATGTAATGTGAACTCCTTCAGCACCACATACTACCTTCATTGACACTACTTAAACGTTCATAAATGCTTATACCAGTAACATCACCTATATATAGTCTGTAGGTGCTATATTAGCTACATGTCACTCATGGCAATTTTACTAGCTGCAAGAATTTTGACATAACTGTCTCTTTGTGGTTGCTGATATAAGCTTTTTTAAATATAAATGTTTAAATTATGCTATTATGCTTATGAAGTTACTTCATATTGCTTATTACATATAACACTTTCTAACCCTTGTGAGATACCATAGGTAGATACCGAGGTAGCCAAGTGAAAAATTTAGGCATGCATATATTCAAAAAAACTTGATTTGTAACATCATATAACATTTTTGGTTTTTGGTCACTTTGGCTCAATTCATGCCAAAGTGAATCGCTGTTTATCACAGGGAACGAAACATCTGAGTCAGACTTCTTTTGGGAAGACGGCAGATTCAGGGAATACCTGCATGATTATTACAGACACATTTATAGACTTCTTGGGGAAGGGTTTACCGTAATGTTAGACCTGTTCTCATTTCACGTACTCAGTATGTTTAGCGACTAAACGGAAGATCAGTTAGAACCGTTAAAATCACCGCAGGCAAGAACCTGGAACACGTAGAAAAGGCAGTCAGACTGGACCCGGTAGAAAATCTTGTCTGTACAAACACCGAAAAATTAGCTATGCACGTCACAGTGGGCTGCACGTATTCGGTTCTATGGACGGCAATGAACACTCGAATTTACGCCATTCGAAGGGTGTAAGTTCAAAATCGCGTGCAAAGCGGAACAGAACTAAAGTAAACAAATGCATTAAAACAAGACCATTTCACACATTTATTACAACGAAATTAAATTGTATTGAAATCGAAAGCCAGTCTTAAAAACGCTCACACCGAAGTCAGTAAACCAGAATATTCTGCGTATTTCTGGTTTGCTACATCTGAGCTACGGTGACATCTAGCTAAGTGTAAGCTTAAAATGTCATCCTTTTACTTTTCTCATCTATTGGACCACGCTTTGAACTGATCACCAGAAGTTAGTTTCACATTTATTTTTACAGGACCTCTCCCGTCTCTTTCTCGACCGCAGAAACTTTTCAATTAAATACCCAGCGAGGGTGTTTTCTTATCTTGACATTTAGGCTAACAGGGAGAAAGAAAGAAACGTGTTAGTACTTACGTTTATTTAAAACTTAGCATGTCACCATATGATTTTGTAGGATATATATTCGTGACAAGATATTTAACCCCTAACAGGTCACAATGTGGCATGCTGGTTAGCATTTCTTGGATTGGTCCTTCTTGCCATCTACTGGTGAAAAATGATAACTCTCGGTACCCATCGTGTCACGGATGATGTGTTTGTTTTTGTTAGGCCTATATGAATTCCATCCAGACAACGAACCCGTCATTTGCCAGTTTGGTTAGGTCTCCATTTAATGCCTTTTTTCCAGGGAAGGTACTACCATAAACTGACCTTCTTCATTAGATCTTTTTATTTTTATTTTTTTATTTTTAAGAAATTTGTGCTGACAATGGTGCCTCTACTAACTGAGCCTCAAGCTTAATATTTCTAGGAGCACTTTTTAATTCACGGTCCTTCATAACAGCTATGTAACTTCATCATAACTACTGTGTGGCACCACCATAAATGCTTGTGTCTGTAGCTGCTAAAAGGAACACGGTCAGTGTCGCTTGGTATGTCATGATAATGGACTTTTTGTATCCATGGTGACATTAAACACCATTTTCCAATTTGCAAATTATGTTTATAAATGTTTATTTAGTGCGTATGAAGGTGGTGGAACATACCACTTATAAACAGGTTATATAGGCAGAAAACTTACTCAATCCAAGAAAGAGTAGACACACAATTAATCAGCTACATTTTGAGCTATTTCTTTTAACTGTCATGGCAGGTCGTTAATTAATTCACAGTAGCACACAATTATTATCTAGCAGACTTAATACTGTAATCCACTGCACATAATGAATGTCATTGTCAAAGCATCGCATTCTCAAGCCTGAAAAGTAACTTGTCATTCAACGCTGTAATTTTCTCATGCGTTACTGAAATACTGTTTGCTGGAGTTCTGCCCTTTCTAAGAATATATAATTCAGAGAGACTACACCTCTGCATTCTTTCCTGTTGCAGCTCACGGTCACTAAGATCTGGCCACTGCAATGCCACTGAAACGCACATCTTACTCGCAGCCATCAGTCAGTTAAATTGAAACTGAAATTAGCGACAGTGCCATTAATTAATTGAAAAAATCCTCATCGAGCAATGCGGAGAGACTTTCTATTTGCCCTTCGTACAGGCCCAGGCAGTGGTTCTCTGTGGATTCAGTCCGTTTAGAAGATTTTCTGTGGATTCAGTCCACTTAAAAGGTTTTCTGTGGATTCAGTCCATTTAAAAGGTTCTCTGTGGATTCAGTCCGTTTAAAAGGTTTTCTGTGGATTTAATCCATTGAAAAGGTTCTCTGTGGATTCTGTCCATTTAAAAGGTTTTCTGAAAGAGGGTTTTAGAACCATCTAGCTCCCATGTTAATCTTACACCATTTACACTTTTTTTTTTTTGAAAATGCAAACCCACAGAAATGACTGACTGACTCTCGGTGACACGCTACATCTTGTGAGTCCGATTGGCGAGTTGGTGCTGCCTGTCAATCTTGAAGCATGTAGCAGTCGTATATGATTTTTGCTTGCACTTAAGTTAGCAAGTATATTTACCATCAGTGAGCATACCTTTAGCACAATTCATGTCTGCATGCAAATTTAGCATGATAGGTGTGGTGCTTTTTGCCCTGTGACATTAAAATCACTGCATTTCTTTTGATAATATTTTGTCAGACATTTTTTATATTAAAACACTGAAAGCAGGTCATCCTATGTATTGCCCCTTGCCTTTACACCTTGTTTACCTGCAAAAAAAAAAAAAAAACACACACAAATAATACAATTATGAACACTTCAGCATGTTTAAGAAAACACCTTTGCTTTCACCCTTAAGTCAAACATAGAAATTTCAAGCCCATATAGTCTGGGCCTTATCAGACTGAAGATCCATAGAATAAAATACCTAAAAATAAAACATGAATTATTAATGCTTGCCTACAAAAGTAAAAAAAAAAGAAGCAACTACAGATCATGTAATGTTTCATTTGGGCTATTAAAAAAATGTTTCAAATCTTACCAGAAGTGCATTATTCCAAATGAACTCCGTCACAGTTGTCTTTGGAATCTGGAATCCTGTCGAGAGCAAATAAATAGCAAATGGGCAGGAGCTTGGATGAATTTGGGGGAGGAACTATCCAAGACAAACCCTTGGGGAGGGTGGAAATGGAGAAAATGGTCATAAAATGGGTCTGGGAAGGGGGCAGAGGGAGCGGGTGGGGGATTTGGGAAGAGGGCAGAAGGAGCGGGTGGGGTGGGGGGTTAGAGAGGGGGGCAGAGGGAGGCGGTGGGGTGGGTGGTGGTGGGGGGCAGAGGGAGGCGGAGTCTCACTTGGGATGGCGCAGGGCGCGGCGGGCTTCGAAAGCCTCACGGTCTTCCCAGATCTTCTTGTAGCAGTAGATAAGCACCCCGATCAGCCAGAGCTGCAGCACCACGATCAGCACGTACATCATGATCTCAGCGATCACTGCAGTCAGCTCCCGATTGGCTGAGGGCGAAGGGGGGGGGTGGAGCTTACTTTGAGGAGAACGGCAGATAAACGCTTACTTTGAAGAAGTTACGCATAACAGCACCATAAATACGGAACACTGAGGCGGTGGTGTGCGGTGGGGTGGGGGCAAGGGCGGGGCGTGGCGGGGTGGGCGGGGCGGGTTGGGGCGTTGGTGGGCTGTTGGTGGGGTGGGGGGGTGAGGGTGGGGCGGGGCGGGGCTGGGGTGTTGGTGGGCTGTTGGTGGGGTGGGGGGTCGGAGCGGGCGGGGCAGGGTTGGGGTGTTGGTGGGGTGGGGTGGAGGGGGGCACAGGGCGGGGCGTGGCAGGGCAGGGTTGGGGCATTTGGTGGGCTGTTGGTGGGGTGGGGGGTCGAGTGGGGCGGGGCAGGGTTGGGGCATTGGTGGGCTGTTGGTGGGGTGGGGGTCGGAGCGGGCGAGGCGGTGGGCGTGGGCTGGGGGTTGTTGAGGTGTTGGTGGGGTGAGGGGGGGGGATAGGGCGGGGCGTGGCAAGGCGGGGCGGGGCGGGGAGGGGGGATATGAAAGCCTGACGTTAAGAGCGGGGGCTGAAGGGGGGGCTGTCTCACCCTCTCCCAGCACGGTGAGCTCCACCTCCTTGGAGATGACGACCAGCTCCTCGGGCCGGTCCTTGTCGGGCAGGTCCAGGACCCGGTGGAAGGTGCACCGGTAGGTGCCCGTGTCGTTGAAGGAGACGTTGTGCAGCCAGAGGGCCCCGATCTGCACGTCCGCGGTGCCCAGCGTGCCGTGCCACTCCACGCGCCCCGCGAAGTCCTCGTGCAGCACGGTGGAGGCGGGGTGCTCGTAGCGGAATATCTGCCGGGCGGGGGGGGGGTCGTCAGGGAAACCAACTAAAATTCCACCCACTAACGGAAAACATTTCATTGCACGTTGAGGCCACCTGTCAGACCCTCTCCTTGCTGACTGATCTCAGCCTTGCTGGGCCTCAGGATGTGCTGGGGTTCTTTTTTTCTTTTTTTTTTTTTGCCTTCACCATAAGAGGAGCAATCAGTTTAGACCCTAGAAGCCAGGTACGGTGAGCTAAATGTGTAATCAGCCGTTTTCACTGATTAATTAAATGCAGAGTAATAAGTCTCAGTTTATAAGTTTGTAAGTCTCGGTGATTTAGTGATTTACATTGTACCAAACTAACCCCACTCACTGATAAACTGGTGCCTAGCCAAGGGTGAAAGTCAATTTTAGCACAGGCTTTTCAACTTTTTTTTTTTTCTTTTCTATTTTGTTTTACGAAAATCATTTAGAACTATTTCTGGGCTATTTATGAACGCAAAAATGTATTAAAGCAACACATCAGCAAAGAATTTACAGATTTCACTTTCCTGGATTCTTTAAAGGGGAACTACTTTAGCAGGTTTGGGTGATTTAAAAAACATAATAGCTCATGTAAGACAGGGGTGCCCAATCTTATCCGAAAAGGACTGGTATGGGTGCAGGTGTTTGTCTCAGCCCAGAATTACAACACCTGATTCACCTAATTGACTGATCATGGTCTTCAATCAAGGCTTTAATAAGTAGGATCAGGTGTCATAGTGTTCGACTGGAACAAGAAACTGCAAAACAGGAACTTCACTAAAACCCCTTCAAGGAAGCGGCTCCTGAAAATTCTCTGTTCAGGCTTTAATCCTTTGAGGTTTCTAGGAAAGTGTTCTTTTTTCTCAAAATGCTTAAGTCAGTGTTCCGGAACTCCTTCGGCTCAAGTTACCAGCAGTAACGGCTGCATCAGCATTAGAATGTTCAGTTGAGAACATTCTAACCACATGCTCCTGATCTTATACCATAGAGGTTTAAAGAGCTCTGTAACTGGTCCAGCTTTATCTCTGTCAACAAGGTGTTTCTGGGGGCAGGCAGGGAGACGTTGCCACTGCTGCTGAGCTGACCTGGTAGAAGTCCTCCCCTTCCAGGGGTTTGAAGTACCAGTCTACGCTGGTGGATGCGGGGACCTCTTCCCTCCTCTTACAGGATATGCAGCCCAACAGGAAGCTCTGTCCCGCCACTGCCTCAGTCATGGAGTCTACCTCCGCACAGCCTGCCTGAGATCCAGGCACTGCACAGGGGCACACAGACACCAAAACGGGGGTAGTATACTTTTTTTTTTTTAGGATGGTGGCAAGCAGATAGAAGGAGGAAATTAAATGAGGAATGAGAAAAATGAAAGAAATTAGCTTATGAAATGTAGAATATGCGAACTAATAACTGAATAGTCCTTCATCCTTCCAATGTCCCTGTTGGAGGATGTAAGGATATGTTCCATGCCCCCACACAACCATATATCGACCAAGATGTGTACTATTTTGTGTGTGTGTGTGTGTGTGTGTGTGTGTGTGTGTCTGTGCGTGTGTGTGCGTGCATGCCAGTGTGTGTGTGTGTGTGTGTTTCTGTGTGTGTGTGTGTGTGTGTGTGTGTGTGCGTGTGTGTGCAAAATAGCAGGCAATCTCAAAGGGTAGGAGTGGGAATGTAAGTTACATATTAGGAGCACATGGTAGAAATATATGGAATTAAATATTTAATATTTTTAGGGGTTGTGATGGGAGAGAAAGAGAGAGAGAGAGAGAGAGGATCAATGCACAAGGAGATGGATGGGTAGTGAACGAGCAGAACAAGCACATAGTACTTTAATCAATATATCAATATTGATGATAAAGGATAATATCCATGATAATGACTGAAAGAAATGTTCAAACGTTGACATTTTAACACTAGACATGTAAACAAATAACGGACCAAGGGTCCACTTGAATTCCGCATAACATGACCAGTGACGTCCTCGAGCTGTCATTATTTTGATCTTACGCAAATAAAACATTTTACTTACCGCATAGAATACTGAGCAAGAAACTCGAAAGTAATACGAAACTCATCTTTCCGCTGCTTCAGCGTTTTGCATTAACTATTTTCCGACTCCCTGCGATCACCTCTGCTCTTCTGGAGAAGGATAATTCCGCGCTACTTAGAAAGGTGGTTGTTAATAACTTGAGCAGACGGTTAACGCCACCCAACGAGGTTATCAGAAGTAAGGGCTTGTCATATCAGTCGGCCTACATCGAGATTCTGTTCTTCAGATTTCCATTCTGTCATACCAAGCGGAAAATTGCATTAAAAAGAAATCCATTTGGATCTCCCCTTGCGTTCACCGTATATCCGTCAGTATTTCAGAAGTTAGCCTATATTTAGACCGTGTGAATGCCCTCTGTCGTGAATGTAATGCCGTTTTAGCATGCAGGCCAAGACGAACATGAGAAGGCGAAACCCACACCAGCTTCATCCCCCAACGCAAATAGCCCAGCGCAACCTGTTATAATTATTAACACAATTATTTTATAGACTCGAGATTTGAAATGCGCAAGCACTGATAAGGAAAAACCACCAATATAGGAAATGACTGAACATTAAAACAATTAAGAAGCAACTGCGACAACAACATCATTATCATCGTCTACAACAACAGCAATAATAATAATAATAATAATAATAATAATAATAATAATAATAATGGTTATGAGAATAATTATAATTTTATATAGCCTACTGTTTTGATAAATGCATCGCAACTAAGCCAAGCTGAAGGTAAATGGCCCACAGAACAAAGTAAGGGCCTTTGCCAAACAGTCTCATTTGTTTGAACTGCCGACTGACATTTGGTAAGCAAATATGTAGCGGCGACAAACAAAGGCGGTGAACAAATATTTCATCGCTCCATGTGTGCATCACAGTAGTTTGCATTTATGCCATACCACACTTTCATTTTCACATCGAGGCAAATTTCACGAACCCCCGAGTTTTTGCTAAAATGGTGGCATCATCCCTTTAATCCTGTTGCATGGTGATTGATTCACTGGTACCAGTGAGCTTTAAAACTTTTATTTTTTGGGATAGGTTTTTCCACCCCCACAAACTCTTATTATACTGGATCAGGTAAAGATTTTTTAAATGGCATAATAGATCTTTAAACAACATTTGCATAATACTCACTGGGTTATGCGGAACAACAAGTGTTAGATGCTCCCTTAATTTTTTTAAGTTTTAAAAAAGTTTCAGGATATTGCCTTTATTAACTTGAATTGAGACACGCTGAAAGATAACACAGTAACACAGAGAAATGTTGTAGCTCGCCTCTGAGTCTCCATGGAAACGAGGGGTCTGTGGACAGCCATCGCACAGCATGCACACAGCAACTGGCCCAGCTTCATCTCTTATCTTCAGCTATCGCTTTCGTCGTCCCTCAGGCACCGAGTCAATGCCAGCATGATTTGTCAGTGAGGTGCGCAAGGTTGTTCCAACAGAAAAGAAGGTTAAAATACCCGGTGGCTGCAGGGTGCAAGGACACCTGTCACCCTCCAAGGAGAGATAAAGAGGCCTGCTTTTACCATGACTGCAGGGACCTTTTGAAGTGTGGTGGTGCTTATGAAATGTCTGTCTCGTCATTAAACCTGGTTTGAATCCTTTTTTATAACCAAGACCTTTAAAAAAATAAAAAATGAATAAAAACTTGTTAGGATCTGAAATTTTTTTAAAAATATAGTAATATGATGTCATCAAAACGAATGGTTAAATGTTCAGTCCCCCGTGGTGCAACACTGCTGTTGTAATTCTGAGTAAAAATTCTTAACATGCATATCTGGCTTTCTTAAAACCAGGATGCGTTCAAAAGTACAACAAGTTACAGTATGTCAACCGAGGTAAGAGCCTATCCCTAAAACTACAGGCTAAGTCAGAGGCTAGCAAGTACAGGTTCCTGACTGTTTTGATAAGTCTCTCACTTTAAAAAATGTTGCATGCCATGACATGTTCCAGGATTAGCATATGAAGTGAGATTGCTTCACTGTGATCACTGAACCTGTCTACTTTCTCTTTCTGGGCCAGTGTGTGTTAGCTGAGGATAAGGCCTTCCGAAAAGTGACTTGAGAAGTGCAGAATGGTGCCTTTATCACTTTTTAGATGAAAATCACAATCCACACTGTCCAGCTTCTCAGTTGTCACAAGTCCATCCTCTGGAAAGTAACGGAATGAGCTTCATAAGCATCATTAGGTTTACTGGCCCTGTTTCTGAAACACATATCTGTAATTAGCCTCAGATTTTGGGTCAGCGGTTGCTGAAAAAGTGGGCACCTAGAATTTCGATGTTGCTGAGAGTACTGGAGCATGACCTAAGGTGTGCAAGATCCTCCCCGTAAGGCCATAAGGCATAAGTCATCACCTCAAGCCGTCCTGTCAGTCGAATATCTGGTTATTTCTAGTGTAGGTTAAGGAAATAAACGGAGAGGCAAAAGCACATATCCACTACACACACACGTCGTTGCAAAATACAAAACATATCCCATCAAAATGGTGGAGGTGTAGTTTGCTTTGCAAGTGGAACACCGGTAAGAGCCAACTGCAATAACAGCGAACAACTCATACCGCACATGCGTACAAATGTCCCATTCCCATTCATTGCGGCCTTGGAAATGAGGTTTACGTTTACAGTTGCGCAACGCAAGCTTCCCCAGGGTCAGGAGTGTGTGTGGGAAATGTGCAATAACATTTAGTGAGTTCACTGGTCAGCTGGGCCGGGAAGGAAATGGCTGAAGGTGAAACATCGGTCTGAACGATGTGCTAAGACTAGCGGAGTGCGCTTGACAGACTATAAGTAGCATCAGGAGCGGAAAGGATTCAGGATATAGAGGTGGTTTAGCACAGAACCTGTAGGCTGCGCACACTCTTCTGGAGTATGTTCTTTTATTTTAAAATAATGTAATGCTATACATTTCATAAGGCAGACAGAAAAGGTTTATGATAAGGACGACTTGTTATCGGTACATATTTATTTTGGGTGTTACAATAAGACGGTAAACAAGTATGTCAAAATGTATCCTTTCTGTATGACACATTACTCACGTAACACTGAAACATTCGAGTAAACATTCGAGGATTCGTCGTGTTTCATAAACCTTTGATCTCAGCTGCAGGGTCAATATTCTACAAGCAAGAAAAAATATTTGCATAATCAAATATCAGCACTGTAAGTGTGTCCATATATTCAAATGGAACAGATTTGATATGAGAGAATGTGTCTCATTTGTGGTGTCTGTGTCCATGTTTTGCTTAGCAAAGAGACTCTCTCTCTATCTCTCTCTCTCGAATCTCACACGCGCTGGAGCTTTTATTTTTAGCGCTGATCGGGTTTCCATTCACTGCCTACAGGCATGCAGTCACACAGCCCCTGGGTTTCTGACAGACAACAAACTGTACACACATCGCATCCCACCTTGATCGCAAGCGGACCGTTCTAATTTCAGGTATTTCAGGTTTGGAAACTCCCCCGTGTTCTGTCCAAATGCAGTGACGCAAAAATAGCTCTTGCATGGAATGTCACGATATCCGTGTTTTGTTTGAATTCTATGTTCGTTGCAGGATGTCTGTTGCGGGTCTGAAGAAACGCTACTAGGATCGTTGGATAAAGCATCGCATACGTGAGAAGAAAGCTTGGTAAGTCCATCAAGTCAATCAATTGACTTTTGCAAGTTGACAAAAATATAGAGGAGCGTGCACTTTGACTGGAAAACTGAGGACGCCCTGGAGCTATAACTTGCAACAATATCAGCGGTAACTCGTTAGACCGCTGTAGTTTTAACTTGATCGGTACGATTAAAGAGCAGTGGTTCGTAGAAGACTAGTTATAGGCTATAGGCTATGTGAGGATACCCGACTTAACAGTTAAGTTGTCTGAAATTCGTGTAGCCTAATGTGCGGGAGGCGTAAGTTAAATGAAATGTGTGCACTCTTTCTAAATAAGTAGCTAAATTATACTGATGTTTTACTCAGTAACATAATTTCCACGTGTTTCCAAGAGCCGTTGTTTAAATCGCTCAGAAAGAAGTCCCTTTGGTCGAGGAAGAAACGGTGGATTCTTTCAGAAATGCGCGGTGTGGTCAGCGAAAGATAGCTAATTGATTTTGAGGATCTGCAGGCAAAATATTTCCGCCAGCATAAATAAAATGGAATAAAAATGAATGCTGATTGAGTTTAAAAAATTTTTTTTTTATCCCATCCCTTGGATTATATGTCCAATTTAATAGCCTAGCTATGAACTAGATCTAGCTATTTTCACATATTCGTTTTGTACTCTTTCAAAATTACTGTCTTTGTACTCAATTTTTGTCAAAAAGATATTACTTAACAATTAATGTAACACCAGAATTAATGTAGACGCGCACGATTTTGACGCAGCCCACACCCATTGTATTCGTGCAACTGTAATGATGACTGTTAGGTTGAGTTCGCGCTATACTGGGCTTTCTTCTGTGGAACCACACTCGGTGGAAGTATGTTTGACGTCCGTCACTCCTCCCCTCCCCTCGGCCACATCTCTCTTTCTCTCTCTGTCTTTTAGTCTAGAACTGAACAAGGTGACCTATCTTTCCACAAGCTAACCAAAAGCCAACGGGAAGTGGGTGTAATATCACTCAAACCGCGCGTCTCAGAGACAGCAGGATCCAGAAAAGAGAAACGCGCCTATTCCCGCACATGCACCGAAATATCACGTAATGGCTACGGAGGAGCACAGCGGCCAGTACTTGCAAGGTGAGAGGAATTGTACCATAAGGAAGGACACTCGTCCATTCTCATGTTAAAAAAAAGTGCTGTTGCGTTTCTATTATGCGACATGTAAACAGTCCAGAAAGTAAATGCACAGAATTCAACAACCTTCGTTAGGAATGTGCGCTTACACGCTGATTTAGTTATTTAAGTATTTAAATGCTTCTGTCTGAATGATTTGCAACTTCGAAATTGTGTAATACGCTAAATGCTCACAAGAGGTCGCACTAGCTCAAACCATGTCAAGGCCATCAGATAAGAGACGGATTTTTAGAAAACTAACGTGACTGAATTTTAAACAGGTTTTGGAAAGCTCCCTCTGTATTAACTCCTTAGTTACTCGGAGAAACAAACAGACAGATTGAGTGACCCTGGACCCTGTTTTAACATTGGCACATGTTGGGACACACACACACACACACGGAGATGATAGTATTGAAACATGTATGATTAGTTTTGACTATAACTTAAGAACAGTAGTCTAACACAATAGTCTCGTTGGTGGTTTGTTTACGTTGGTGAATGAAAAGCGTGTAATTATTTCGAAAATGACACAATCCCAGCACATACCGTGCCATAATGACGTTTACCGTAAAAGGGCTTTATCAGTATTACCTTGTGGGTAAATTCTGTATATAGCTGGTGATATTAATGTTTCTGGCAGTTTGCTCGTCAGTGTTTCTTCAGTAAGCTAGCAAACAGCAAATCGCAGTAACGTGGTTCGTTGAATGCATATTTCAGCTGGCTAAATGCCTTAACGGTAGGCTATCTACGGACATGTGGTCTTGTCATGACCGTGAGTGACTGTTAAGGCACCATGTAATTCCTAATGTTGGTAAATACATCAATGGTTTCTCACCAGTCAACATGACCCCGCCCCACGGCCAACTTCGGTCTCCAATTGGCTCAACTGCCTATCCATCATAAACACCCGTTACTTTTTTGTTTGCTCTTTCATGGGAAGGACTGTACCACAAAGTTTTTATAATAGGGGGCGTGTGCTTTAGAAACTGCATATATAGATGTTAATTAATGCTCTTGCCGTACATTTTAATACACGCATATTCTTCAATTAAGCACTTTTATTAAACACGAGCATTTCATAATTTTCTTAAAGGCAAGAAAATCATATGAGCGAATTAATATTAGCGCATGTACCTTCCTTTGTGAACTTTTTTATCTGGACTTCTGGAAATGCAGGGAACCGGGTTAAGAATAAAGATCCGTTTTACACAGCATAGTATTTTAAGGAAGAATTGTGTAATATATATTTAACAAATAATTCAATGTGCTCAAATAAAAAAAGTCCAGTTGTAGTACAGGCGGAGTGTATTACTGGCATATTCTGGGTTCGGAAAACAAAGGGAAGCAAAGAACGTCTATTTGCTAGCTAGCAAGCAAAACTAGTCTGGACCGTTTTGCGTTTCGCGCAGCCAAATAGCATTAGCTGTCTCCTTCGCTTATGCGCTAACGTTACAAACTTATGCTAACGTTAGCCGAGGTAACTAACTTAAAGACGGACTCTTGGTAGCTAGCTACCGTCGGTAGACCCGACGGTAGAGAAAGGGGTTGCTGGCGAGCTAGCCAGCTTTGGGGATTTAGCTACATTTACAAAAGATGCTGATGTGCTCCTGTGAAAAAGTGGATTTTAATATCACCTCTCGCACCGTCGCTCGGCTCGTCTTCGAGGCCGAGCAAGATAATCGCAATGGGGGGAATTCGTCGAACGGGAGGTAAGTTCAGTTTAGAGGCTAACTAAATCGGAATCTTTATTTTGCCTTTTTTGTGCGCCAGACTAATATCGTGTTAGCCACGCAGCCATGTATTATCACTCTACATACGTCAATAAGTAAAGTGAACCAGCCACCGCACTCAGGTAGCTTATGAGCTAGTTAGCTGCGTTGAAGCTAAAGCTGTTTTTGAGAAAGGAAGACGACAGACCCCTTTTGTCTAGTTACCCACTTGGATTGTTACACGGTTCTGCTAGCCGCATACAGTGAATTAATTTGTTATCGTTCACATTTGGCACAACATCTGGTCACTTATCTAACTTATATCATTTACTTTAGGGGGTTTTAACAAGGCAAATTTAAAGCAAATTATTTTTTTTATCAGTGAGCGAAATGGGGGTGTTCTACGACTGTATTTTTGTATATCTAATAAGTTTGGCTTGACGCGTTATAGAAAACGTGGCCTTTAATGTTACTAAAGAGCTAACTTGTCCTGTCAGTAACGTGCACATGCGCCGACCCTAGCTTGCCAGCTAATATGTTTAGAGGAACCGTGGTGGAAATGTGTTGGTGTAAACTTTCCTTTTGATGTGGCGTGTGTGTCTAGATGACCATAGTCCTGTAACAGCTCAGTAATTGCGAGCTTTACTGCAACATCCAGAGGCCTCCAATGGTCGAAGGTTAGAAAAAGGATATTTGTATTTGTCGTAATAGGACTCAGAAATCGTCTTTCGTTACAAAATGATAACAGCTGATGCATCGTCACGAGATATTTGCAAATAAGAAAAGTGAAAATATTTTGTAAAGTATTGCAAAATTGCTTTCCAATGTGAAGTTTGACACTTAATTCACAGATTGCTGTTTTATTAAGTTCATACAAGGGAAATCATAATAATATGTGGGTATTAATTTTTATAAACAAAAACCCAGTTTGCCCACAGGTGCAGTTTATTTTCTATGAGCTCTATATGAGTGCACTGTAGTTGAGTGCCTTTGGCTCTATATGGAAAAATTTCAAAAATAAATCAGTAAAATTCTGGACTGACGCAGTCCTCAGTGTCAGATGCAGAGTCCGCTTGCCTTGCCTTGCCTTGCGTGTGTGTGTGTGACTGAGCTGCCTGCGGTGAGTCCTGGTTTGTGTTTTACAGCTGATAAGGGACTGATAGCCAGGCTGGTCGGAAGTGTGCTAAGTGAAGCTGGACAGGACGGTAGCATGATACTGTTGGGGTTACGCTGGATTACTGTGTGCAAACAGAGCTGTGCCAAGATTTGCCTTGTTCAAACAGATGCTCATGGGAGTCGGGGCATTGAGGCCAGTGCAGACATGCACGCTCTGGAAAAGGCAGCATTGCTGCTAAATACACACGCGCACACACGCAGGCGCACATATGTACACAGACGCGCACACACGCTCACACACGCGCACACACACACACACACACAAACACACTACAACTGCTACACGGGGACAGCTCAAGTGTAGGGGGAGAGGAAGTGAGCTTGGTTGGTTGCAGTTCTGACTGCACGAAGCGGAACTTATTCATGCAAGCGGTGGAATGGAATGATCTAAAGGGCAAATGGAGCAATCGCCAAACGTTGGGCCGCAGAGAGCGTTGCCTGCCTCTAACAGGTCTTTACTTTGGTTCCGTAAGTCTTGACTTTTTCATCTTCATAAGGGCCTTGTGAGTAAATAATGACATGACATGCACGTTGGACGACATGCATTCATAACATCGAGCAGCTGACGGCTTAAAACTTTAGCAGATGACCGGGAACTTGCATCCCCTCCTGAGTGGGCTGTCGGTTTGTGCCACTCTCAAAACAAACTGAAAAAACAATTTCCCCGCATTCTTCGGTTTGCCCCTGTGTTCTCGTTGCCTCCTGCAGTGAGAGCACTGTGTGTGCGCGGGTCAGCTTTGCTCGCTCGTCCTGCGCCGTGGTAACTGAATTACAGAAATGCAGAAGTGTCATCTGACACTGCGACCGTCGGAGCGCTGTCAGGATGCCGCGTTACTGCCGAGGGCGCAGACTTCCTGAAACTGATAGCTGCTTTATTGCTTGTGATTACAGAGTAAAACGTGCGCGCTTTCCCTCAAATCGAGTGCCGTATGTCTGTCCAGCATCGCAGGTTTACTGTGGCGTATCGGGGCTACACGGGCCTGCCTGTTTCATTGGGTCCAATAACCACAGATGTAGGTTTACTGACTGCAGCTTTTTTTTTTTTTGTTTTTTTTTTCTTCGGAGACTGGAATATCGCCAGAACGATACGTTTCCGTGCTGACACACCCTTGGCTGATTGATCGGATCGCGGTCGAGGTTCGTATTTCTGAGCTACTGCTTGTGTGCTTGCGTGTCCTCGGTAGTTTTCGGGTGACGGACGATGAGTTTTTTTTTTTCACACCTTACATGGGCACAAGGCCCAGCGCAGGCTGGGATGGACGGCTTTCCCGTCCGGTCCAAGACGAGAGCTCAGTCAGCGGGAAAGGAGCCAGCGCAGGAGTTTGCGTTGAGGTCGCTGGAGGAAGACACGGGGGTTGTGGTGCGTGCCAGGGAGCCCGTAGCTCTCCACGTGCGAATTTAGCATTTTTACCTGGGCTGGTAACTCGAGCTGTCCGAATGTATCTGGATTTCCGAGTAACTGAGGATTTAATACTCTGTGGGAGCTTCAGGGGAAAACCGTCTCTGAAAATGAACAATAGACTGAGGGGGGTTGATGTGTGTGTTTTCCCCGCTCTGTCAGTGTCTCTCTGTCCAAATCCTGCCGTGCGTTACAAAACATCCCAGCGTCACGGTGCCGTGGTCCCGTAGGCTGTCTCAGTCGTACAGGGATCTTGCACAAGACACACCCTTCCTGTCCACGCTTCCATTGAGTTCCTGTTATTTGACACGACGCGTGTTGCAGAGGAAATGTGGCTGATGTGACGCGGTGCGACCCGTTGAGGCCCTGCCGTGGACGGATCCGGATCGAGGCCGACTACGGACGCTCGGCCCGAACGTCGTCGTGACGACGACGCGCGTGCGAGACGAACGGCGTGGCCCGCAGGAAGTCTGCGTCCCCCTCGGCGACCTCCGGCTGGGCATCACATTCCCTCGCAGGAAGCTGAAGCGCGCGATTTCCTGTCACGGGCGCGCGGAGCGACGGCTTGCGTCCTGGGCGACCAGGGGGTCGGGACGTCCGGGACCAGCGAGGGAGGCCGGAGTCCCTGTGCCGCGGTCATTGGCCGTAGCCTGGCCCAGTCCATTTCGCAATTTGTAAAGAGTCCGCTTGCTTTCGGCCCACCCCCCCCCCCCACTTCCCCCACTCCCCTCACTTCCTGCTCGCTGAGAGCAGTCCATTCAGCTCAGGGAACAGCCACGCAGCCTCCGGGCGGCACGCGATGAACTGGGGCCCGGTTCAGCGACGCCATGGCAACCGGAGCAGAACCAGGAAGTCCCCCTCCCTCCCTGTTAGGATGTTGGGCCGGCCGCTGTGTGTTGAGTAAGCTAGGCTACTGAGCAGCACGGCTCACTTCCAAAGCAGCGCGCGCCCCGCTCGGCCTCTCTCCTGGGACTCCAGTGTCTGGTAAATGAAAGTTTTGCATATTTAAAAAAATAAATAAATAATTAAAAAAAAATTTTTTTATAGTACTGCCAGAAGTTTCCACTGGTGGTTAATTTATTTAAAGTCCCTCACACTGGCAAACTTAAATTGCATGGCAGGCAGGGAGGGAGATAATGGCTGTAATTTGTCTTGCTGGGCCGTAATTAAAGTGGAGATCTTCCTCTGCAGTTTAGTCATGGTGCTCTGTGATGGCAGCCCAGGCTAGCCGAGAGGGCTTTAAATAAAGCAGAGCCTTCTGTGAGGGGACAGCGTTTAACTGATGAGACAAACCAGCAAACAGTCTTAGCAGTTCATTCTGTTAAAAGGCATTACTGGCATCCGTATCGCCAAAAATGTCGGCCGCCTTTGATCAATATTAAGAGAAGAGGCTGTCTGAGATAAATAATGCAGGTAATAATAAGCTATGTTGTAAGCTCAGAAAAAATGGGGAAATGATATTCTTTTATATTAATACAGCGCTGCTAGCCTGGTACGTGGGCCAAAATGGAGGGCATTGTTTGTGTCTGAAAAGCTACGGGTGGCTTCAATAGTATGGGAATGGCGGAGAGATTCCCCAAAACAATATTTGCTGTATTTGAACTATAAAATACAATACTTTCAAAACACTCAATCACAGAGCTATTCTATTGTAGTCTGCATAAGATTTAAAAAAATAAAAAATAAAAAAAAAAACTTGATTGTTCTCAGTCAACCGCAAAGAAATTACTGTGTTTGTTTTTTTTCCCCCTTTTGAAATTTTTTACGTTTAAACCCTGTAATTTTCCCACTTAACACTTTGCCAAACACAAACAGCGCACCTCTGTAATGTTGGGATGTTTTGTAACGGGAAGAGTTCTTCTGTTGAGAGACGGCAGTGATGAAGGGCTTGCTGTCGCGTAAGGTCGGCTGGTCTTTCTCTCCCTGAGGAGTGTTCTGTGGAACCCAAGTCTCTGTCTCTCCCCCCCCCTCCCCCAGCCTCTGGGAACTGGCTCTCACAGATACACGTCCGCCCCTCGGCAGAGCCCCGCCGTCGCTCCGGCCAGGCTGAGCGGGACACGGCAGGCCTGCTAAACTAACGCGCGGAAGGACGGAGGGAGAAGAGGCCGATCCGTGAGAAGAACGAGTGGAAAAGAGGGATAGGGAGGCACCAGAGGGAGTGGAGGAGGACCGGGTGGGGGGGTGGGGGGGGGCTGAAACCGGGAGGAGCCGTTGCTGAAAGCTAAACTTGTCCATTTCTGATGTTTTTATACTTTATATTGGAGTCCGAACCCTGGTTGGCTGCTGTGAGCCTATGGACTCTGCGGATAACCTGAATTATAATCACTGTTGGTATGTGCCAGGCCTCTGTTGGGGGGTGCTGTGGGAGTACTGGGCAATTTTGGGTGTACGTTCATTTCTGGACATACACTTTCATGTAGATAACTTGATTATTGGAAAAAGAACCGCAGCAGGAAGTTGAGAGACCAACTGTTGCCAAACTTGGGAAAGTTTCGATACAGGCAGGCTCTGTCGCAAGAGGACCCTTCCAATCACAGCTGTCCCGCCTCTGACTGAAGCACACGCATGCTCGCCCCTCCGCCTGTGCCGAAACGCTCCCCGAGTCCGTGAGGCCCGGCTCGGCTCGGCTCGGCTCGGCCCGGCTCGGCCCGATTTGAGCCACGTTTGCACAGGCACCGCTGGGGTCGGCCATGACGGGTTCTGAGGGGATGATGACGATGGAGCCGACCGGGGGCCCGGACACGCCGGCGAGCGTCCCGCTCATCCCCGTCCCCACCCTCACCGTCCTCCCGCCGTCCTCCGACGCCGAGTCCTGCTCCCGCTCCCCCGACCCGCGCCCCCGCCGCTCCCGGGCCCGCAGGGAGAGGGGGAGGGACAGGAAGGGGCGGGACGAGGAGTCCGGGGAGCGAGGGAGGACGCGGGAGCGGGACGAGAGCCGGAGAGGGAGCGGGGGGCAGGGGCGCTCGCCTTCTCCTCTCCTCCTCCTGCCCCCTCCCAGCTCCTGGTCCCGTAGCCCCTCCCCCATCAGGCGCTCCCGGTGGTCCCTCAAGAGCCTGCTCAGCAGGGAGTCCACAGACTGTGACAGCTGCAGGTCAGTGCTCCACACCGACTGACACAGGTCAGTGCTGTCTCCACACAGACTGTGACAGCTGCAGGTCAGTGCTCCACACCGACTGACACAGGTCAGTGCTGTCTCCACACAGACTGTGACAGCTGCAGGTCAGTGCTCTACACCGACTGACACAGGTCAGTGCTGTCTCCACACAGACTGTGACAGCTGCAGGTCAGTGCTCTACACCGACTGACACAGGTCAGTGCTGTCTCCACACAGACTGTGACGGCTGCAGGTCAGTGCTCTACACCGACTGACACAGGTCAGTGCTGTCTCTACACAGACTGTGACAGCTGCAGGTCAGTGCTCTACACCGACTGACACAGGTCAGTGCTGTCTCCACACAGACTGTGACAGCTGCAGGTCAGTGCTCTACACCGACTGACACAGGTCAGTGCTGTCTCCACACAGACTAAGTTAGCTGTAGGTCAGTGCTCTACACACGGACTGACCGTTATCGTCCGGAGACCTGGCAGTGTTGTGTAGCGGATGAGGTGCTGGTCTGTGCCCCGGAGCCCACAGGTTCCATTTCCAGGTGGCCAGACTG
Organism: Anguilla rostrata; assembly: GCF_018555375.3. Taxonomy (NCBI): domain Eukaryota; kingdom Metazoa; phylum Chordata; class Actinopteri; order Anguilliformes; family Anguillidae; genus Anguilla; species Anguilla rostrata. The sequence goes on along the minus strand of NC_057933.1, from coordinate 81,415,257 downwards.
CAGTTGTAGCCTTTAGAGTGGAACCGTACCTCCATTGTTTTTGTGACTAGTGCGAATGTGAAATTTCTATAACGGCAGTGGAAATGACCGTGCCTGGCTGTGCCGGCCACCGCGTGCTAGCGTCGGCTAAGCGAATAAACAGTGTAGACGGTCCCGCCGCGGGGCTCCGGGACGGCCTGCCGTGTGGGGGCAATGGGGCCCCGCGTTACGCGCCGCTGTGTTCGGTGGATTGTGTCGCAGGTTTGGGTCGCGCTCGCGAGCCGGCGTGGTGCTGTAGGCCAGCGACAGGGGCACCGCAACACTGCCCAGCTGCCCTACTGCCCAGCTGCCCCGCTGCCCCGCTGCACAGCTGCCCTACTGCCCAGCTGCCCCGCTGCCCAGCTGCCCTACTGCCCAGCTGCCCCGCTGCCCCGCTGCACAGCTGCCCTACTGCCCAGCTGCCCCGCTGCCCTGCTGCACAGCTGCCCTACTGCACAGCTGCCCTACTGCAAAGCTACCGTACTGTCCAGCTGCCGTACTGTCCAGCTGCCCTACTGCCCAGCTGCCCCGCTGCACAGCTGCCCTACTGCCCAGCTGCCCCGCTGCCCAGCTGCCCTACTGCCCAGCTGCCCCGCTGCACAGCTGCCCTACTGCCCAGCTGCCCCGCTGCCCTGCTGCACAGCTGCCCTACTGCACAGCTGCCCTACTGCAAAGCTGCCGTACTGTCCAGCTGCCGTACTGTCCAGCTGCCCTACTGCCCAGCTGCCCCGCTGCACAGCTGCCCTACTGCCCAGCTGCCCTACTGCAAAGCTGCCCCGCTGCACAGCTGCCGTACTGCCCAGCTGCCCCGCTGCACAGCTGCTGTACTGCCCAGCTGCCCCGCTGCACAGCTGCCCTACTGCACAGCTGCCCCGTTTCACAGCTGCCCTACTGCAAAGCTGCCCCGCTGCACAGCTGCCGTACTGCCCAGCTGCCCCGCTGCACAGCTGCCCTACTGCAAAGCTGCCCCGCTGCACAGCTGCCCTACTGCAAAGCTGCCCCGCTGCACAGCTGCCCCACTGCCCCGCGGTGTTCTTACACTGCTTACGGCCTGCCTGGCCCGTGAATACGGCTGTCGGAAGCGGTTAAAACAGCCATCTCGCGATTTGTTTGTTTCCGGTAGATAAGCCGGTCGGTCGCTCCGCTGCATTTAAAAAGGTTAGGTAAAAGTGAAGGTTAGCCGCGCGGGATGTGCGTGTCTGAGAGGGTCGCTTGCCACCGTGCTCACTTCTGCTGAAAATGCCAGATCGGGGTTGTCATGGAGACGCTACACTTCCACAGACAAAGTTCGATATCGGATTTTTCTGAAATGAATCCGTAGGTATTGCGTTAATCGTAAGATACTGTTACGCGTTATATCTGCGCTGTCCGTAGAACTCCCGCCTCCTCTCACCTGCCCTCCTGCCCGTTTTTGAGATGCTGTCCGCCGAAAAGACTGCTGCCCGGTCGGCAGTTTTACGTTTTTCCCTCCTGGTTGCGCAGAGGACACGGTGACGCCCGCAGCCAATCGGATGCGACCGCTCGGCACTCGCGTCACATGCGTCAAACGGAGAGGTTCTGAGAACCCGCTGCCTGCTGCTGCGGGTCGCTGCGGCCGCTTGAGCGCGGGGCTTTTGGGACGCGTCGGCTGCGCGCAGACCTGGCTGCGTGCGTGCGCGCGCGCCTTTGGAACTCCCGCGCCAACGCCACGTCGCGGTTCGAAGAGCGGCGTTTTCTCCGAACGCGCCGTCGCGCTGGCCTGCTGACCCGCGCCTCGGCTCGGCTGTAACGGGGGAAGCCGCTGTGGAAAGAGGGAGTGTGTTTGAAAAAAAAAAAGGGAGGGAAAGAGAGGGATGTAGAAAACGGAGGGAGCGAGGGAGGGAGGTGAAGAGCAGAAAGCCGGAGGACAGCCGGAGCCTGGGCTGGGTCACAAAAGGAGTAAAGGGGGGGGGGGGGCGGAGTTTTCCCCTCAGTTGCCGTGGTTTCCGACACATGACATCACCGCGGGCCAGTCAGAGCTTGTGCTGCAGCTGATGATGTCATCGCCGGCCAATCGGAGGCCCCGTTCGGTGGTGCAGCGCTCGGCTCGGCCGGCCTGTCGTGGAGAGGCAGCTGAGAATGCGAAACGCACTTTGTGCGTCCCGCGTGAGCAGCTGGGGCCCTGCTAGGTATCCATACGATGTTAACAACCGTTTTTATTGACCCAATTTAGAAAGGAACAATGTTACTCTCGACCCTCCCCGCCCCTGTGCTACAGCTCTTTGTGTCACTGTTTAACAGATTTGCACCCTTAAATACCGGCTTTGGAAAAAGGGGGGGGGGGCATCTTTCGTCTTTGCCTATAAGGAGGCCACTTCAAAAGGGTGATTAGCGAGATCAGCAAAGGATTGACTCATTTAGATCAATTCATCTCGGTGCCTGCCTGTTAATTTCATCAGTATTGTTTCCCGGGACGGTGAAGCAGTGGAAAGTATTCGTTTGAGTTTTTAGGGTCGATTTGATCGGAGATACAAAGGTCTATTTGCATTGGTGTTGGTTCCTCCAAAGATGAATGGGACCAGAATAAGTGCACTCTGTGGCCTTGGTGTGGCAGGGTGACTGTTGTGGTTAGGAGGGGGGGATTTGCATGTCTATTTGCGACTGTTTTGAATTGGGATTACCTGTAGGGGTTCTCCAGATAGGGTCCCGCACTGCTTTTCCTTGAAGGCTGGTAGAATCGCCGCTGGGGACCAGGGGTGTTAAACGTGCCTTGTTTGTTGTGGTGCGCGGCTCAGCTATGTGCATTCCCACAGGGCGTCTGTCGCCTGTTTTGGTTTAGAGGTGCTGCTTGTTGTTTGGGGAGCCTTTCAGTCGGGACACATTCCTGCCCTCTGGCCTGCTTCCTCATGGACTCCTTTCTCCCGGGTGTCCGGCTGATTTGAAAGTTTGTTGAATGGCACAGTGGCTCCCCTCCACCCGTTTACATGGGGGGGACAGTGACCCAGAGGCCTATTCCCTACAGCTAACGCCCTGAGCACAAGACACAATTAATGAGGGAATACATTTACTTGGACCCCACCCTCTATTTCACATGTATTTAAATAGTAAAATATTTTAAATGTTTCAAAACTTTAAAAAAAAATAAAATAAAAATTTATTTTATTTTGTCCAACGTGTACATATGTGGATTTTCTGGGTTTTGTGATGCTGTCAAAACAACTATGTGAACACTGTCCCTGTGTGTGAAACCCTAATTTAATCTGACCGATTGGACTGTCTATGGAACGTGTAAACTGAGTTTCACATTTATCTTGTGACCCGGTCCTGGGCTGCGCCACTTGAACGTAATAATTTCCCCGAGGTATCGGTTCATTTTAAGTCACAGGGTACTTTTGAACAAACGGCTGTAAAATGCGCGGACCTCGCTTAATTGGCGTTGCAAAATCCGCCGTTGATCGCGTCTCTCTTGACTTCAGGTTTTGTCGATTGTTTTATTTTTTTGTGGCGAATGATTAAGTGAGCCCAAGGCCAGAGTTTTATAGCGAAGCAGGTGCCCATGCCCTACTTCCCTCTTCTGACGATTTTCACACCCAGCCGCTCCACGTGCCCGTGTTCCTTTCACCTGTCCTCATGTCTCCTTCCCTCCCCCCCCCATCCTTCCCCATCCTTCTCGCGTCCTCCTGCACTTTGAACCCAGAGATTATGACTGCCGCAGCCAGACCTCGGGAAAGCAGATTACAGAAAGAGAGAGAGACAGACCGGAGAGGTCTACACGGGATGTGGATTATTATGTATGATGGGGCCTGTAATCCATGGAAACAGTGGGAGACAGAGGGGTTAAGATCAGCGAGGGCGGGGCACCGAGTTATTGTCTGTCTGAGATTAACATAATTATCGCTGGTTCTGTTCGTACAATTACATTTAAAGTATAATGGAGATTAACGCAGTCGCCGTGATTATGGTCACGGTAATAGTATTGACATGCTGCTGGGGTAATTGGTTTTAATGCCCAGCTGGGTGTGTTGAAATGTATTTACGTGGTCTGTCATTTGCAAGCCCTCGTTTAATTTCCGCTGGTGTGCTGCCTCGCTCCCGGCCAGTAGGCTTATTGCCAAAACACGTTGCCGCTTTAAACCAATATTGGTAGCGTGGCAGAAAAAAAATAGGCTAATGTAGATCGCTCTCTCTCTGCAGCATTAGTGTATACAGCAAACCTTTCTCCCACGATGTGGGCTCCCCTCCCTCTCCTCTCCTCTTCCCCGTTTCCTCCTCCCCTTCCCCCGCCCCTTGTCCATCTCTGAGTGCCGCCCGGATTACTTACGGGCGCATCGTTAGTTTGTCAACGCGTCGCAAAACGGAAAACGAGCCGGGGTCGGGTGCCTCTGCCGACGGTGCGGACGAGGATGTAGAGGGACTGCTCTTTTTTGGAATTTGGAAAACGAACGCCGTGGGGGGGGTAGCGAGCACCAATTCCGGAACCCTTGTGCGTAACTGATCCTCGTAACGGAGGTACCGGAGAAAAAGCTAGCGTCTGCAGGATCAGCGCAGTGCGGCCACCACAGGGCATACTGGTACAAAAGCCAGCGTGGGAACGTGTACATTCGGAATCGCCTCATGACATGTTCGAGTGAGTAGTGCACTGGGGACTTGCTGAATTATTTCAGATTTGTGGAGCAGATCCCTGTAAATTCGGCTCCTTCGTTGTGCCTGTTGTAGCACGCTGTGTTTATGTGCTGTGTGTGCGCCTTGTAACGCAAGTTTATTGCAGCGGACGACCGTAGGCATGTAGCTAGCTGGTTATCAGGCTAGCTAGCTCATCAGAAAAGGATTGTTGAAGGTGTTAGCGGTTTAGCCTAAACTCTAAACAGTGTCGGTTGGAAGGAAAATTGATTGTCCGAGTAGGGTGGCACGTATCCATCTTTGTCATAATACATTGGCTAACAAGGCGCGTGTGCTCTTGTCAGCGCGACCTTTTTTCTGTTTTGGTTGTCGTTCTGTAGTTTTTCACGTGAGGGGTTTAGCGGCTCTGTGCCTTCGCTGCTCTCGTATTATATGAATATTTTTTAATTTACGGTTGGTGTGTAATACATTTTGTGGTTTTGTGTTTGTTGAATGATGTCCGTCTTAAAAACCACAACATCGTTTTCGAGTTATAGCTAATTTCCTCGTGCCAGTGGACCAAACTAAAACAGATTATACTGTACTGAGCCTTTACTGGCTCCTTTGCAGGTGCAGGTGGGATTTAATTCGTAAACACTTCTAAACGGATTCATTTAAGCACACAGGCACCATCGACATTAGACTCTGCGCTCCGTAGACTTCAACCTGGACACGGGCTTTACGGAGTGACGGTAGTTAATTTGGCTAACGAGCTAAAATTACCAGCAACATCTGTTAATTTGTTTTTCTGACGGCGAAACGGCCCTGTTAGCAAAGGTAATGGCTAATTACATTCCGGTGGACAGGCGCACACGTATGATAACGGCATAACGTTAGCGGTAGTTTGTGATTCAACACGAGTGCAAAGGTTAGGCGGGCTAACGTCACTAGCTGTGTGTGAAGTGGTAGTCTAGCTCACTGGCATGTTATGAAGCCCAGGATTCGACTTCAGCTTCCCTCCGGCCATAGCAGCTGGACGGGAAAGGGGGTATTCCGCGGCGAGCGACGTTACCTTGGAAACCCCTAATAGCCGCCCCCTTCCTGCGTCTCCACGACAACGCGAATCGGGTCGGAAGGTTCTGAAGGGATTTTGGCAGTGGCGAGAGGACAGACAAGGGCTGAGCAAGGCGCGAAGGGGGCGAAAAAGCTGTACAAGAGGGTGGTGGATCAACTATAGAGGGAGTTCTAAAACCAGGAAAAAAACGAGGCAAAGAATGCGACATGGTTTCTGTAGAGGAAAGTAAAACATTTTGCGTACTGAAATAGTTTTTAAGGGAGAAATAGATAACCACCCACAGCGACGAGTTACTGTTTGAGGGAGATAATCAACGTAATTTTGTAATTAGCGCTTTGGTCGTATGGTACACTGGGAGTATTGTGTGGCCCAGTCACTGATGTGTCCTGTTCGTTTTCCCTCTGTTGCCCCAGTTAACATTCCGGTAGCAGAAGTTTGTCGGAATTAAGAATTAAAATGTTTTAGTGGGGGTTGATCCTGCTTACTGGATGATGATTCTGGAGATTCACATATCCTTTTCTAGCTCATTCCATGACCACAGTGCAGAAAGACTAGATTGTTAATTTTTAAAAATAAATAAATATTGTAATGTGTACTCAGCCGCTCAAGGTGAAGTGAAGGGGGGGGGTACTAAAGGTTGTCACATCCCTGGCTGTAGTGTCTTAACGGGCTGTTTAATAGCCTGCTGTCAATATAGCGCCTTTCGGCAGACATCTTCAGCTTCACACCTGGGATTTCTGAAACGACTTTTGCCCGAATTTCCCCGTCACAGGGCGTTCTCTGCCCCGTGCGTCGCCCTGCGAGGGCTTCCGTTCGTGAGCTCCGTTGCTTCGTGTTTCTGTAGCGCTGGCGTGCGCCCCAGGCCTCGACTCCGGTGTGTGTGGACGCCCGTCACCACAAGTGGCCCGTTTCCCCCCCCCCCCCCCCGCAGCGGGAATGGAATGTAACCATGGCAACACATGTTGTGACATAAACATGTTCATTTTCTGTATGTTGCTGCACAAACTAAAAAAAAAAAAAAATTAAAAAAAAAAAGAAAGTATGCGCTCCGGGTTTGTCCTTGCCCCAGACGTGGGACGGGGCTGGGTCAGCTCCGGGTTTGTCCTTGCCTCAGACGTGGGACGGGCTGGGTCAGCTCCGGGTTTGTCCTTGCCCCAGACGTGGGACAGGCTGGGTTGGCTCCGGGTTTGTCCTTGCCCCAGACGTGGGACGGGGCTGGGTCAGCTCCGGGTTTGTCCTTGCCTCAGACGTGGGACAGGCTGGGTCAGCTCTGGGTTTGTCCTTGCCCCAGACGTGGGACGGGGCTGGGTCAGCTCCAGGTTTGTCCTTGCCTCAGACGCGGGACCGGGCTGGGTTAGCTCCGGGTTTGTCCTTGCCTCAGACGTGGGACGGGCTGGGTTAGCTTTGGGTTTGTCCTTGCCCCAGACGTGGGACGGGCTGGGTTAGCTCCGGGTTTGTCCTTGCCCCAGACGGGACAGGCTGGGTCAGTTTGTCCTTGCCCCAGACGTGGGACGGGCTGGGTCAGTTTGTCCTTGCCCCAGACGTGGGACGGGTCTTGCCTTCCTGGCTCTGCAGAACCAGGCTCGCTGTTCCCACTGGCAGCAGCTGGAAAAGGGCAGAGGCTCTCTTAAATTAATTTAAAACCCCTGCATCAGGCAAACTGCAGTCCCGTGCAGTCCGGTAATGTCATCTATTAACCCCCCCATACACACTCTCTCTCTCTCTCACACACACACACACACACAATCATATGCACACACATACAGACACACACAAGCAAGCACGCTCATAAACATTCACACACACATGTGCTCACTCACAAACGCACGCACACACACACGCTAGGCATGTGGCAGTAAAAAATGAGATGTGATATATATGTTAACCTGTGTCCTGCACCCCCATGTGATATATATTAACTTGTGCCCCCCCCCCCCCCCCCCCGCAGTACTGCCAGCAACTCTCCGCGCAGCACCCCGGGCAGCTCCCCCTCCGTGCGCCGCCGTGTCCTGGGGGGGGGGCGGGCCAGCGAGGGGGAGGGGGGCGGGTCCGACAGCCCCCTGCCGCCCACCACGCCGTCCTCCTCGTCCTCCTCCTACCCCCTCGGCCCGCGGAACTTCGCCCGCAATGCCAAGGTAAGCGGCGACGAAGCCGATGGTCACGGCGGTAACGCCCGTCTCCGAGTGCTTGTGTCGGCGCGGAGGAGGAGAAACAGGGCTTCTCCCGCGGACAGGATTCTGTGGCGGCCGCCTCAATCCAAGTTTGTCCCGCCTCCACAGAATTCTGTCCAGCGTCGTCAGGAAACGTCATAAATACGAGCGATCGGGTTTTCTCTTGAGTTTACTGCGTTCAGACGAGTAAGTTGTGTTTTTTTTTTTTTTTTTGCACCCAGGCACGTCCAGTATTTTCAAAAACATTTCCTAAATAGCGTCCTATCAGTTTAATTTTTTCAACCTACAGATGCCGAGATACCAATTTTTTACAAGAGTAGGAGCAGGTGAAGCCCAAGTCATCATTGATCGCTTCGCTTAAAGTAAAAGTATATCATTAAGGTATCATACAACGCGTAATGTGTCACGTGCCCGTGAAGTCCACCTGCTCATGGCAGCAGTGTGGTATATTGCTAAGATGCAGCAAGTATACCGCATTGTCAAAGTATATACCAGCTGTATAATTGATAAATGTAGGGGCACATAACTCAGGAGGTAAACGTTTGTTGCAGTCGAGTGCCGGTTCAACCCCGCCCTGGGCATGCAGTGTCTGAGCAGCACTAACCCTAACGCTAACTGCTCTGGCGAATGAAGGCATCAATTGTAAGCGCTGGATGCGCTATATAATGAGTCCATTACATTTACATGTAAGTCGCTCTGGATAAGTGCGCCTGCTAAATGCCTGTAATGTAACGTCATTTTGAGGCAGGAGAAACCCAGAGAAAGCCTGCACGTTGCCCGTATAGCTCCTCTATCCAGCGCTTTATTACTCTCTGCAAACATGGCGATCAGCGGTCCGATCAGCACTCTGATCAGTGGCAGCGCTCCGATCAGTGGCAGCGCTCTGATCAGTGGCAGCACTCCGATCAGCGCTCCTATCAGTGGCAGCACTCCGATCAGCACTCCGATCAGTGGCAGCGCTCCGATCAGCGCTCCGATCAGCGCTCCGATCAGCACTCCGATCAGCGCTCCGATCAGTGGCAGCGCTCCGATCAGTGGCAGCGCTCCGATCAGCACTCCGATCAGTGGCAGCGCTCCGATCAGTGGCAGCACTCCGATCAGCGCTCCAATCAGTGGCAGCGCTCGACAGTGAAGCGCCTTGCCCGATCAGCTCCTCGATCATGGCAGCGCTCCGATCAGTGGCAGCGCTCCGATCAGTGGCAGCACTCCGATCAGCGCTCCGATCATGGCACGTCCGATCAGTGGCAGCGCTCCGATCAGCACTCCGATCAGTGGCAGCGCTCCGATCAGTGGCAGCACTCCGATCAGCGCTCCAATCAGTGGCAGCACTCCGATCAGCGCTCCTATCAGTGGCAGCACTCCGATCAGTGGCAGCGCTCCGATCAGTGGCAGCACTCCGATCAGCGCTCCAATCAGTGGCAGCGCTCCGATCAGTGGCAGCACTCCGATCAGCACTCCGATCAGTGGCAGCGCTCCGATCAGTGGCAGCGCTCCGATCCGCGCTCCGATCCACGCTCCGATCAGTGGCAGCGCTCCGATCAGCGCTCTGATCAGCGCTCCGGTCCGCTCCAGGGTTTGGCGCGGGCCGGGCGGGCGGAGGCTGTGCTCCTGCTGTTTGCGGGGTAATAAAGCTGTGATTTATGGGGCTGTCTGTGTGGTGTGGGCGCTGGCCCTGCAGTGATGACGGGCAGACCGACGCTGGCAGTGGACCGGCGTTAAGCGCCCGCCGCTCGATGTTTATCCCCCGTGTCGGAGGCGTTCAGATGCAGCGGGTACGGTTGGGTATAGGGTGGCACCGTACCCCCTCCCCCCACCCCCCAAAAAAAAAAAAAATTTACAAAAGAAAGAAGAAATTTTATGTTGATATAGTTTGTTGTTATGATGGGAAAAAGTGGTGCTTGCGAGCAGTCAGTCTGCCTCGTATTATTGGTAAATTTGGAGGATCTTGGCTAAAAGCAGAGAGGACCGGTCTGGACGTCATGGTGCTGAGTTTTTGGCCTGGATTATCGCCAATTTCCACAGATAAACATTTTTTTATTTTGACTCGCATCAGCTTAAATGCAGAGAGACGGACCGGTGCTGGATAGATCGGTGCTCGAAGGCCATTCGAGTGGCCAGTCACAGCGAGCCAGCCCACAGACGAAGCGAGGGCGGTTGGCTGGCGCGCTGAAACGCGCGGACTGAGCGCGTGCGGGTCGATGGCTGACGGGCTGTGTGCGCGTGGACAGCTGCGTGTGCCTGGGCCCGGCGCGGCGGCCGACGCCGGTCTCCCTGTCGCTCTTATCCTTGTGAACGGGAGTTAGCCTGATGCTAGCGCCGCGAGCCGCTCCTTCACTGACCGTGCGCTCTCTTCCTCTCCCTCTCTTTCAGAAGATGCAGAGCTGGTACAACGTGAGTACGAGTCGTTTCGTTAGCGGGCCGCTCGCGCCCCGGCGCCCCTGCTTCTGCTGATGCCTCGCAGTGCACCTCCTTCCCCCCCTCTCTCCTTCCTGTGCCCCCTGCAACCTTTCCACTTTGTGTTCTGTTCATTCTTCATTCCTTACTCCTGCCTCCCTCACTGTTTTCCCCTGATCTCTCTCTGTCTCTGTCTCTCTCTCTCTCTCTCTCTCTCTCTGGATATGAGATGCTTTTATTTGGTGCTAAGAGAACTTGCTTGTTAGCACTACCTGTACTAGCAGCGTTTAGCTGAAATGGTTTGTTGCTTCCAGACTAAAGATACTAGTTTCTTGCTCCCTCTCTCTCTCTCTCGGTCTCTCTCTTACTCTGTCACTCTCTTTCTCCCCCTCTCTCTCTCTCTCTCTCTCTCTCTCTCTATATCTCTCTCTCTGTCTTCCCTGACTCACACTCCCCTCTCTTTCAGGTGCTCAGCCCCACGTACAAGCAGAGGAACGAGGACTTCCGGAAGCTCTTCAAGAAGCTGCCGGACTCGGAGAGGCTCATTGTGGGTGAGTCGTGTGAGGCGGTGAGGAGGGGGGGGCGGGCGGGCGGGCGGCCTGGAGCGGGGCTGCGTGACCGGACCCGTCCGATCAGGTGACTGGGCCCCTCAGCCCCGCCGCAGACTGGGAGAGGCTCTCCGGGGTTCCCGTCTCCCGCCCCGCGCTCTGCTCTGCGGAGGTTCTGCCTCCGGGCGGCTGGAGCCGGAACAGTCCGGTTTGACGCCTCTGCCGGGCGCGATCGGATTCAGCGCGCTGGCAACGGGCAGCCCTTAGCAACCAGCGCCTCCTGTAGTAAAGGAAGAGGGAAGACTTCTCTTTTTCTCTCGCTAACAGCTCTCGTTATTTAACTAGTGTCGAAAAAAAAAACTCAAAACAAAACGTTAACAAAACAAGCCAAAAGCACTAAGAGAATTCACCCAAAAGCATTCGGAAAAATGATTCCTCCAGCCGTTAGAGAGCATGTTGCCACTCTGTTATTATAGCCTCTTAAGGCCTTACTGACCTCTGACCCTGGCCTGCAGCAAGCTTTAAAAGAGTGGCTCCGCCTCCTGCCCAGCTCTCTGCTCTGTCGTCTCTGTCGGTGATCTTCGCTCCTGGACCTGGCGGGCCGCAGGGTCTGCTGGTTTTTGTTTTGGCCTTAATATCAGCAGCCGGTTCAGACCCAAGAAACCCAGCTGAGGTGTGTTAACTGTGTAATACGCTGCTCTAATTGATCTGTTAAGTGCCGGGTAACAACGAAAACCAGCAGATCCTGCGGCCCGCCAGGACCAGGAGTGAAGATCTCTGGACTGTAGGGGAGACTGAAGGAACGTGGGAGTTGTCCTACACAGTCTGTGGTGCTGTGGCTTGCCCTGGTTGGGCTCTGTCTTATCTGTAGTACAGGCTCTTGTTCAGTGTGACTTGCACTGCCTTTTGCATGCTATAAATATATACAGCAGGGCATTTACAGTAGCAATTCAGCTTAAGTACTTTGCTCAAAGGTATAGGGGCAATGCCCCACGTAAGAATAGAACCTGCAGCCTCCTGAGGTACAATGCCAGTTTTTACAATGCCATTACGCTATTCTGCCCCTTGTGTGCTGTGTATGCCACCCTCATCTTCCTCTCTGGCCTCTCCTCCTCCTCCTCAGACTACTCCTGTGCGCTTCAGAAGGACATCCTGCTGCAGGGTCGGCTCTACCTGTCCGAAAACTGGCTCTGTTTCTACAGCAACATTTTCCGCTGGGAGACCACAGTGAGTGACACGCGCACGCAGAAACACACAAACACGCGTACGCTCGCACAGAAACACGCGTACGCTCACACACACACACACACGCACGTACACACACACACACACACACGCACGTACACACACACAGAAACACACGCGCACACTCACACAGAAACGCGCATATGATCACACAAAAACATGCGCGTACACTCACACAGAAACACACACAGACACACACACACGCACGAACACACACACACACACACACACACACTACCTCACGTGCTGTTCCTCTGCAGTGGCAGCGCAGTGTGTGCTGTTAGCAGAGTCTCTCAGAGCTGCTGACAGTCGAGGCAGCCCTCCCTGTAGCTCTCACGCTACAAGCTGCTGAAGAACAGGCCACGACAGGTTAAATTACCCCCCCCCCACCCCCACCCCCACCTCGCTGAGCGATGCACAGGGATCCGCCGCCAGTCTGTTTCACACCCCCCCCACAGATCACCATTCTGCTGAAGGACGTGACCACGCTCACCAAGGAGAAGACGGCCAAACTCATCCCCAACGCCATCCAGATCAGCACTGACCACGACAAGGTGAGAGAGCGAGCGAGCGGGTGGGCGAGCGGGGGAGGCGGGGCCGCACAGCCCACACGCTGACTGTCCAATCAGCTCAGACCAGCTTTCTGTTAACATGGTTAATCTCTCTCTCTCTCTCCTCTCTCTCTCTCTCTCTCTCTCCCCCCCCCAGCACTTCTTCACGTCGTTCGGAGCGAGGGATCGGAGCTACATGATGATTTTCAGGCTGTGGCAGAACGCTTTGATGGACAAGGTGCTGGCCTGCTCTGTGCCTCTCTCTCTCTCCCTCCTGCCCTCTTCATCTCCTGTCTCCCTTTCCTTCTCTGTCTCCCTCCCTGTCTTTACTTCTCCGTCCCTCTGTTTCACTGCTCTCTCTCTCCCCCGCTCGGTGTCTCTCACTCGCTGTTTTTCTCTAATTGAATTCTTCTGTCTTTACCTCTCTATTGCTGTCTCTCTCTCTCTCTGTCCCCCTCTCTCTCTCATTTGTAAATATCAAAGTGCAGCTCATACGGTGTTTCGGATACGTGCCAGATGTGTTGTTTTAGTGGGATGGGTGTGGTTGATGTGACTGTAGCTCCGCCCCTCTCCCCTCCCCCAGCCCCTCACCCCCAAAGAGCTGTGGCACATTGTGCACCAGTGCTACGGCACAGAGCTGGGGCTCACCAGCGAGGACGACGACTACGTCTCCCCCACTGCTGAGCACGTCAACGGCCTACTGTGAGTCTGCCTGTCTGTCTGTCTGTCTGACTGACTGACTGCCTGCCTGCCTGTCTGTCTGCATGCCTGTCTGTCTGCCTGTCTGTCTGTCTGTCTGTCTATCTGTCTGTCTGCCTGTCTGTCTGTCTGTCTGTCTGTCTGTCTGTCTGTCTGCCTGCCTGCCTGCCTGCCTGTCTGCATGCCTGTCTGTCTGTCTGTCTGTCTGTCTGTCTGTCTGTCTGTCTGTCTGTCTGTCTGTCTGTCTGTCTGCCTGCCTGCCTGCCTGCCTGCCTGTCTGCATCTGTCTGTCTGTCTGTCTGTCTGTCTGTCTGTCTGTCTGTCTGTCTGTCTGACTGCCTGTCTGTCTGTCTGTCTGCCTGCCT